>NC_051448.1:4041353-4051825 GCF_001649575.2 Kryptolebias marmoratus
AGACATGATGATTGCCGAATCATGGAAATAAATGGATTGATTACCTGCACTAACATCAAGGACGGCTCTCATTTCAAGTAGCGGCTTAAGTGATCGGCGAGTCAACTTTACCCCGGTGTACCACCTCAGGGGCTTAAAGCTTTGGCTTAGCCTCTACAAAGCTAAAGGAATTCGTCGACCGGCGCGAACGGTGCATTATTTTAGAAATCTGTTGCGCTATAAAGTAATCAAACTAGACACGAATTATTTTAATAATTAAATTAACCATTCGGATCATATTTCCAAGAAATTGCTTCTGTTTTTGTGGGTTTACCGAAGTTTTTTATAAGGTAACTTAGGCGGCCGGAACACCGGCGCGGTTTTCCGTATAGAGACGAACCCACTTTGAAGTATTTTGCATTATTTTAGAAATCTGTTGCGCTATAAAGCAATCAAACCAGACACAAATTATTGTAAAAATTAAATTAACCATTCGGATCATATTTCCAAAAAATTGCTTCTGTTTTGGTGGGTTTACCGAAGTTTTTTAAAAAGGTAACGTTACCTCCGTAAAACTTATCAAAGTCTTTTTCCAAATATTATTAAATCCTAAATGGTGAAGTGATAATGTCCAGGTCATTATTTGTGAAAACCAAAAAAAAATAATAATACATAATGACAGGTCAAGTGACAAATTAGTAGTAATACGGGTATAATATATAATATGGTTATGCAAACTGATTTTCTCATATTAAGTGTTAACAACACAGATAGTGTGCTAATTTTACTCAAAGCTGTATGTTAAATGTAATGCATTCAGTTTAAAGATACATACGCAGCAATGTTGTTAGTTATGTTCTTTGCTTATTAATGAGTTCTATTCATCAGTTATGAATCCATAATATCAGATGAGATTTTCATTCTGGACTTCATTGTATTTTTCAGTGAACATGTACAAGCCTCATTTCACGCTGTTGCCCGGAACCACCCAGCTGCAGCTTAAGGCTTCAAACGAAGCCACAGCTGCCGCCCAGCAGGCGAGGGAAGGAGGCAGCAGGGAGAAGCTGGCCATAGAGACGTGCCAGAAGGTGGAGGCCACAGCTCGGGGTCGGGTCAGGGCCCTCGGAGGGGATGCCACAGACTGATGCTGCATCCTCAGCCAAATGGAGGTGCAGTTCGGTCTGTACAGAGGAAAGACCTTCCGGTGGCTGCTGACCCATGACCCTGGCTACACATTGGGGGTCCTGGCAAGCCACGAGGCAGAGCGAGAGGAAGGAGACAGCAGCAGCAGCCCTCTGATGCTGCAAAAGGACGCTCTGCTGGAGTACGCCCGCCTCTTTGAGGAGGTGACCTCTGCCCTCACAGACAAGAGGAGCAGAGGCACCGAGTCGGAGGGCGAGCGGCTGGTGGGCTTCGGAGCGTACAGCTCCCTCACCTACAAGGAGCTGTACGAGAGCTCCGACCCGGAAACCAGCAGGTAGGACCGGTTCTCTGACGGCTCATTAGAAGTTCTGCAGAACCTTAACGCTCTGCGTCTCCTCCTCTCAGCTACAGGAGGTGGGTCAGGGACGCGCCGGTCCGGAACCCTGGCGCCCGACTCAGCCAGCTGAAGCGGTACGTGTTGAGGAGGGACAGAGCCCAGCATGCCACCGCCTCTGCCACCTCCAGCCCGGCCACTGCCTCCAGCAGGCGTCCGTTCTCTCAGGTCTCCACTCCGATGAAGAAGAGAGCCATGGTTCTCTACAGTAAGTTCTCTGCTGACGGTGTTAAAATTCAGCTGAAGGGCTCGGAGCTGATGGTGGAGGTTGCTGCTGCCGAGCAGGAGCTGTCTGTGTCAGGTGGGATTCATGCAGCAGTTTGTGTTTATGTTTCATCACAGTGTTACAGCTTGGTGATGACTGTGTTGTTTACAGCAGCTTCATCAGCAGCTGCCCCCCCTCCTCCACCACCTCCTCCACAGCTCGTTTTAAAGGAGCTGCAGGCGGCAGCGGAGTGGGATGTCAGACTGACGGCTTGACGTCCATTTTGACAGGTACTGCACGAAGAAGGTGGCGGCCTGGGCGAGGAGCGTGCGGGAGCAGCTGGACCTGGGTCACCAGCTGCTCTTTCCCGCTGAGCTGGCGTACAGGTATGCCTCACCGTCACCGTGCATGTTGCTGTGGGGGAACGTGGGCTGGTGAATGGTGTCTGTCTGTCTCGGCACCGAACGTAGTCCATGGCTTTCTCCATCTGGGAGCCCGGAGCAGGTGAAGTCCTCCGCAGATAGTTGATGAACCTGAGCGGATGAGACAGAATGTCAGTTGACTCTGATGTTGCAGCAAATGCTCAACATACACAGGTTCCGACGTTCCATCATACCAGATCTTCTTGGCCTCCCCAGAGTCGTAGAGGCTCTCCGGGGTCTCGAATCTGAAGTCCCCGAAGCTAACAAGAGCCTGTCCCTCCTGTCCCGGCAGAAGGGACTTGGCCTGCTCTAACTCAAAAGCCCGGTGGAACCTGACCGCCTCCACGAAGTCAGGGTAGGCTGATGAGTAGCGCAGGAGGGCGTCCTGCAGGTACGCAAGGTAGGATGATAGCTGGACACGGAACAGAAATGCATCAGAATAAAAGAGAAAAATGCTACCTTGTTGGCAACAAGGGGAGACTGAGACCCTGTCCTCTCACGCTCTTCCTGGTGGGAGGACACAAGATTGACGGCGTAGCAGCCAGATGAAGGTTCTGCCCCAGTACTTCCCGAACTGCAGGGCAGACCTGCTGAGGATGAGGCTGGGGTCAGAGGCACCCCCCCTGTCTGACGACGTGGGCCCTCACGTCCGCCTCCACCTCCTCTGCCGGTTTGGCCATGGAGGCTCCTTTCTGGGCTCAGACCCTGAGCCTCACTGGAGGCCCTCAGGATTAGGGTCCCATCGGGGGCCTTTTAAAGGTGGGATCTCTAGACTAAAAACATTGAATTACAATATCAATAGAATCATGAGAGAACAATAGAAATAGTAGCATCAATATAACCATCATAACAGCATTTCAGTCAGTGTCATGATGAAGATCAACTCACAGCCATGTTCACAATGATGTTAACGATAAAACTAGAGAAATTATGAAAAAGAAAACATAACAACAGGGTGATTACTTTATGTAAGTTTAACTTCAGCAGAAGGAGTTTATTTCTCTTTGGCTGCATTTTGAAATTTTTGATGCTCAATTTGTCTTTAGGGGGTCAATGTCAATGTGTTTATACAGCACAAAAACAACAGATGTTGACCAAAGTGCTGTTCAATTCAACGAAAGAAAACAAGATAACACGTCTCCAGCAAAGTCTCAACAGTCATGTACATGAACAGTTAAATCTCAGATAAAGAAGCTCACAGTGACGCCTGGTGTCGGTTCACTGCTCTTACACTTAAAACGTTCCTTTTGACTTCCTGCTTTTCAACAAAAGCTTTTACAGACCGGCTACGGTCTGCAGGCGACCTCACACAAACAGTTACTCTGAACAGAACAGAACAGAGTCATTTTTAAAGCAAACGGAGGTCGAGTAAAGCCTTTTCTTCTCAGATCTCGAGTCAGCCAATCAGGGCTGCCTTTGAGTCACACAGCCGGCTTGCTTCATTTCCCAGCATGCATCTGGGTTTTGTGAAAGCTACAAGTGAACGTCAAATGAATTAAAAACAGGAAATAAATCAGATCAAGTTGAAACAGAGCTATTAAACACTGTTTATTACATTTCCTGCATAGCCGTTAGGGTTGTTTTTGCTTGGATTTCTCCCGTTTAACCCGGTTTTAATGAATGAACGGTCCTCAGACGACCGCCAGTGACGTTAGACCGGCTTAGAGGCTCATAAATTCGGGTCAGGGACACTAAGGAGACGTGTTACTTCGGTAGCACATATACTAAAATTGGAACGATACAGAGAAGATTAGCATGGCCCCTGCGCAAGGATGACACGCAAATTCGTGAAGCGTTCCTCATTTTCTTTTTTTTTTAAGTCGTCAGATCACGGAACACTTTAAGAGATACTGTTTCTCGAGCTAACTGGGACTAACTGGGACGGAGAAGATGGCGTACCGGATGGCGGAAGGATTACACGCAAATTCGTAAAGCGTTCCTCGTTTTCTTTTTTTTTTTTTTAAGTCAGCAGGCATCACATTTTAAGCCTTGAGCTACAAAACATCACTTAATAATTCATAAATACGGAAAGATTAAGTCCCACAATAAATAAATTCTTTACGAACGGATAGAATTGTTTTTGTTTTGTTTTAATATGTTTTGTGAAGTCAAAAAATGATTTTAAGTTGATTGCATTTTTAAAACCATTCGTATTTTTAATATACTGCCATGGACTTTTATCTTATATATACAATATGTTCCGCTAAGCTATCGATTCATTTTGGGTTTTGCATGTTTGTCTACTTATGTTATGGTACCTTTTGATGTTGATTTTATTCGCTTATATTAATAAAGTAAAAAAAAAAACCGTTAAGCTAACGGACCGTTAATGTAACGGTCAAGTTAAGTTCGCAAGCTAGCCGAGGGCAGTTTTAATATACTGCCGTGGATTTTTATAACGTCATATATACAATATGCTCCGCTAAGTTATCGATTCATTTTGTTTTTTTGTTTGTTTGTTTAAGTATATGTTTTGGTACCTTTTGATGTTGATTTTATTAGCTTGTATAATAAAGTTAGAAAAAAAACGGACCGTTTATATAACGGACCGTTAAGCTAAAGGTCAAATTAAACTAGCAAGCTAGCCGACGAAACCCGAAATTTTGCATTTTATTCATTCGACTTTTGGGCCTAAACTGATGTAATACATTAACGATGTTAATAATCTTCAGATTTATCCAACTATTACTTATATTTGGCTCTTACTGTTCAGAAGAATCGCTCTCTCGACCGTCTCGCTCAGGACCTTCTTGCTCGACTGAGAAATGCTCACGAGCAGATGATGACGAGGAACCTAAGGGGAATCCGCGACGCTGATTGGCTAACCTCGCAAACAAAATGTCCGACAGTATCCGGTGGGAGCACTCACCTGAACAGATACCATCTGCAGCAAAAGTGAACAAGATTTTCTTCTTGCTAACCATACTACAGTAATATTTTTTTCAGTTCAGAGATAGAAATAAAAAATCTTTGAATTAGGCATTTTAAAAAACACAAAACCTTAAGTTGTGTAATTACATTAAACAGGTGCCTGTAATTTTAGAAAACTATGCTCCATTAAGTCTACTAGAGGATTTGTTTTCATGCAAAAACTTATTTTATAAAAATGTGGGCCTAATATTTTATTTTGTCTACCCCCTGCTAAAACAACAAATACAAATTGAACTTAGTATTGTAGCAACAAGATTATACAAAGTGTTTCTGTGATTAAGAAATTTGTCACATTTTTTAGTATTCAAGATCATACATTTTATGCAGGTCCTACAACAACACGTTTATTGGGCCCATTCTGCTGTCGAGACAGTGTGGATAGCATAGAGCTAAAAAGGATAAAATTGTACAATATTTGATAATGAATAGTAGTGTTGGTCATTTGTAAGTTCTTACAACTTCTCTGCTGAGTGAAAAAAGTGAGAGAAATCCAGTGTAATGATAGTTTTATTAATTCAAACAATATTTATACGAGTAACATAGCGTTTGTGCTCGTTTCCTTTCAGATTATGTATGCACACCCCTCATTCTGCAGAACTCCTCAGGTGAGCGAGATTGTGGTGGCAGGGAGGGCCAGGCGCAAAGAGGAGGTTCTGGCTGAGGCCACCAACTTTGTGAAGCAGAACGAAGGGGATCCTGCTGACCATTTCCTGGTTCTGGCTCACTGCAAGATCCAGTTCAGGAAATACCAAGGCCAGAGGTTCCGAACATTTTGTAATGATATAAAATGTTCTGTTATACAGATAACTGGTACTGATTGTGTGTCAGTCTACATTTACTCTTCCAAGCAAACAGGGAATATAAAAGGTGTATGTGAACTTTAATGTCATTTTTTTTCTTAATGACTGACTAAAGCTCATTCTTGTCATCTCACACATCCCCTGCTCCCCCTGTAATAAGTGGCTGCAGAATGTTGTCGTTAGAGACGCTCGTAGTGTTTGCGCTGCTTTGCTTCACATATTTGACTTAACAGTGCTTGGGTGAAAATGAGAATACTGGATCATGCATTTAAAAAATGGAAATGCGTACAACTAAAAATGTACTATTTCAGATTCATGAGGTGAAATGAAGAGGAAATAAAACTATGACAAACCACTAAGAATGTATATGCACAAATATGTGAATATTTTAATGTCATACAAAGTGCAAATAAAACTATATACAAAGTGTGGAATAAAACTATATACAAAATGTGCAATAAAACTATATACAGTGATATTTACATATATTTACAGAGACGCCAGCCACTCCTCAGGGCTCTGTCCCTTGGCGGCCACAGGGCAGTAGTTCACCCTCTCCCCGCTGGGCTTCATCAGGAGTCTGTGGTCCGTCTCCTTGATCTTCCGAAGTCCACAGCCGCTGCAGATATTGATGGAGGGAGCTCTGACTTTAAAAGTCGCTCCCTCCTTTGCTGCAGCTTCCTGCAGGCGCTGCAGCTTCTTCCTGTGCCAGGCTGTGGACTTCGGTGTGCCGGTTGCGGAGGGAAGAGGGCCTGCGGCCTCCAGAGAGGAAGAGCTGGTGGACGGCACAGGGCTGGTGGACGGAGCAGGGGCGGTGGACGGAGCAGGGCTGGTGGACGGAGCAGGGCTGGTGGACGGAGCAGGGGTGGTGGACGGAGCAGGGCTGGTCAAAACGTCAAACCCCTCACCCAGATCTCCCTCCAGAAGGTCCTGGTGCTCGTCGTCCTCCTCTACCTCGTCCTCTTCCAGGACCACCTCCTCACCCCCGTCCGGGTCATCGGGTTCGTCAGGGAACATCTGCAGCTCGTGGCCCGTCTGAGCGTACAGGTAACTCATCCCAATCAGCTCTCCTGAGGATCACCAGGGACATGTTTCATGAGGAACTGCTGCTGCACATTTACCACAAAGCCTTGCCAGGTGCCTCCGTTCTACCCGTGTACTGCAGCGGCTTGCTGTACGTCTCTGCCAGCGTCACTCCCAGCAAGCGCTGACTCAGCTGGTAGAGACAGTGCTGCTTCTGGCTCGCGTAGCACATCTTCCCCGTCTTCTCTGCGCCCGCCGCCGCCTGAGCCCGGTCCTCGTTCCACCTGGTCAGGCCCTCCAACAGGAACATCTGGAAATGGCAGCCACTGGCTGATGTTCCTGCAGCAGAGAGGAACAACAGCAGGTGTTGGCAGAACGACCAGAGAGCTGCAGGGGGATTTCAGTCTGACGGACGCCAGCTACTCACCTGGGATGAACCTGTTCAGATGCAGGTGGAACGACTTAAGCGACGTGGAGCCCCGGGCGCAGCGATAGACGGGGAGAACCACGCCCCCTTTGGTCAGCTCACCGGTCCTGGTGTACAGCTGGACACCGGCTGGATCCTGGATGTGTCGAAACAGAGGTGATGGAGCAGCAGAACCTGCTGGAAGAAGCTGCCGAACGTCAGTCACAGAGCGCAGACTCACCTGGATGCAGGCCACGTGTTTCCGCTGCGTGGCCCAGATCTCCTCCATGCGGGCCTGGTCCAGGAGGGGGATGTTCATTGTGTCGGTGGCTCCCATGAACGCCTGGATGGCCTCATCCAGGAGGCGTTCAGTCTCCTGCGCCCCACGGGTACGCCTCCGGCAGTGCCGAGCCATCTCCTTGACACTCTGCACCCTCCTGGACCGCTGTCCCTGCCTGGCCGTCCTCAGGTGGGACACGTCCTCCGAGTCCCACTCAAAGATGGCAGCAGAGATGCGCCGCATGAAGTCCGGGTACAGCGGGTGGCTCTCCGCAGTGACCCCAGCCGCCAGCCTGCGGATGTAGTGCCAGGTGTCCAGCCGGACCTGGAGCTGTGGCCACGAGGGGAACAGGGCCGCTGCTGCGCCGCCTTCGCCGCCCGGCCTGCAGCAGTCCCGGTCAACGTAGAGGACCTGCGGTGGGGAGCGCTCGGCCTGCTCGTAGCGCTCCTGCAGGCCGGCGGTCATGTTGCTCAGGCCACGGCCCTCCTCCGCCGTCAGGACGCAGATCAGGACCTGGCCCAGCTCGTTGCCCACACTGGTCATCCACTGGGCCGTCCCTGAATCTGCGCCCGCCAGCTTCCTGATGATCTGCAGAAGATGGGGCAAGGGGAGGGTAAGACAGCAGCTTCATCTGATGACGGCGGTGCCATGAGTTGTACGGTGGGTGAGGGTGAACGCAAGCTTGACCCAGGTTTAAGTGCAGATGAAGGATTTTTAATGAAAAAACGGAGCAGCACACAACAAGAGACAAAGACAACAGGTGGACTTAAATACACAAGGTGGGTAATGACAGGAACGAGACACACCTGGGAACAGGCGGCACGTGAGGTCACACCTACCTTCTTGGTCGAGTCCATCTTTAGGATGGACCCGAAGATGGAGGTGACGCCGGCCTGGAGCTCCTCCAGCCGACTGAAGGTCTCCCTGGCGTAAGTGGACAGCAGCCAGCCGCTGGTAGGTACAGGCTGCATGGTGGGCGGGTGAGGAGGTGGAGCCAAGTGCACCCCTGCGACTTGGAACTTGTTGACCGTTTCCAAGTACAGCAGGCACCTGGACATCCACTCCTCTGTGTGGCTCTCCACCAGGAAGGAGCGAAGCCGGTTGGCGCTGTTCCCCAGCGCTCGCCCCTTCATATGGCCGAGGACCTTCCTGTCGCACGACAGCCTGTGTCACAGACACAGGAAGCTGTTATTCACCAGCCCACGTTCCCCCACAGCAACATGCACGGTGACGGTGAGGCATACCTGTACGCCAGCTCAGCGGGAAAGAGCAGCTGGTGACCCAGGTCCAGCTGCTCCCGCACGCTCCTCGCCCAGGCCGCCACCTTCTTCGTGCAGTACCTGTCAAAATGGACGTCAAGCCGTCAGTCTGACATCCCACTCCGCTGCCGCCTGCAGCTCCTTTAAAACGAGCGAGTTACCTGCACTCCAGGTACTCTGTCCCCATGTAGTACCAGCCATCAAGGTCCAGAACTTTGCGCACGGTCTTGTACAGACCACAGCTGGTCAGTTTGTGCGCGCAGCTCGGACACTTAAAGCTGTACTGCCACATCCTGTATGGGGCCCAGAGGAAGAAGGCGTCGGGCGAGGAGGGTGGCTGGCTGTATGTGAGCCGGGGGCCAGGTGGATGGTACCACAGCTGCAGCTCCTTGGTGAGAACAGCCCTACCTGTCTTGTCCCTGACAAATAGGGCTTTGCTCAGCCAGTCCTGCTGCTCTGGAGGAAGGCTGCTCCTCCAAGACTCCAGCAGGACGACCTGCAACAAAGCATGTGGAGCGCAGTGAATTACTGCTGCAAGATAAAAGAAACACAGCAAAAAACATTTCTTCTAAAACCAACCTGGGCTGCAGCTGTGGTGCTAGCCGGGCGCGGTGTGGAGGACGGATGTGGAGGAGGTGGTGGAGGAGATGGAGGAGGAGGGGGGGCAGCTGCTGATGAAGCTGCTGTAAACAACACAGTCATCACCAAGCTGTAACACTGTGATGAAACATAAACACAAACTGCTGCATGAATCCCACCTGAAGCAGACAGCTCCTGCTCGGCAGCAGCCTCTACCATCAGCTCATCGTCTTCCTCCGAGGAACCTGAGGACAAAAAGCAGCAGCTTCAGCTCTGAGCCCTTCAGCTGAACTTTAACACCATCAGCAGAGAACTTACTGTAGAGAACCATGGCTCTCTTCTTCCTCGGAGTGGAGACCTGAGGGAACGGACGCCTGCTGGAGGCAGCAGCCGGGCTGGAGGTGGCGTCCGGGCTGGAGGCAGCGTCCGGGCTGGAGGCAGCGTCCGGGCTGGAGGTGGCGGCCGGGCTGGGGTCAGCGGCCGGGCTGGAGGCAGCGTCCGGGCTGGAGGTGGCAGAAGCGGTGGCACGCTGGGCTCTGTCCCTCCTCATTTCTAAAATAATGCAAAATACCTAATGAAATACAAAAATACAAAATAAAAGCGGGTTCGTCCCTATACGGAAAACCACGCAGGTGTTCCGGCCGCCTAAGTTACCTTATAAAAACTTCGATAAACCCACAAAAACAGAAGCAATTTCTTGGTAATATGATCCCAATGGTTAATTTAATTATTACAATAATTCGTGTCTGGTTTGATTGCTTTATCAGTCCCTCCAGGATTTCGCGGGCATTTTTGTGATTGTTGCGGCTAAAATGCCTGATTTTGCGGGGCATTTTCCTAAAAGTTGCGATTTTTTTTTGTTTTACTAAAATAAAATAAAAAAACATAACTTTTAATATATAAACTAAAAATACTTCCTAGTTTTGTAAGATAACTACCAACAAACAATAACATTATCAAAAGGTGCTTTATTTGAGAACTTTGATAGCTTCTAAACTGACATTCATGACCATTTCTGGATTGTCCCTGGTCTGCAGCTCTCCTCACATGT
>NC_051448.1:4051925-4199287 GCF_001649575.2 Kryptolebias marmoratus
TCATGTTACCCACAATGCACTGCAGCATGTGTTCACAAAGAGCTAACTCACAGATTTCATCCATTCATATCCTGCAGTAGTGCTGCTGCCCCCTGCTGTTCAGGAGGAGAAACACCATCCTCTGAAACAGATTCAAACAAGATGTTCCTCTTTAAAACACAAGTTTCTACTAACCTGGCATCAAATATTGTTAGTTAACTAATCAAGAGCAACGGGACAACTACCTTAACCATGAAACCGTTTCAATAACCTGTGATTTACTGTATCTATTCTTGTTATAATTATAGATACATAATGTGTCATTAGCTGTGTTTTTACAATAAATTTAAGCTTAGAGATTATTTGAGGAGCCTTATATGATGTATCATGACTCACATTAGGGTCACAACTAAACCTCTAACCAAAATTAAAAGTTGATCAAGAGGATGCAGATAGATATAACAACTACTAGAGCAACATATAAAGTGTGACAACATTTCTTTTAACACTTCAGGGGGGTGCACCGNGGATTGTCCCTGGTCTGCAGCTCTCCTCACATGTTTTGCAGACACAAAGTGTTTGTCGATGCGTTTATGTTCCATGATTACACTGCAGGACGTGCAAAACAGCTGCAGCTGGGGAGGAAACTGGTTTGCGACCGTAGTGAAGTTAGTTTTAAGTTGGATATTGTATATTCGCGCTCCGCAGAGTTAGTGGCGTCTAGCTCACGGTTGACCCGAAATAGGACCGCTACACTTATGGACGGCTGGCCAACATTAGCGTTCCTGTTTCAGGTCATCCGTGAGCTAGACACCGAAAGTTTTATCTAGACGTAATTTATTATTTGGTCCCCGGGTAGGGGACGTATCAGATATTAAACTGATAAGAACAGATACTACACTTGATCTTAGCCAAAAGGCCGAGAAGCGATACCACCAAACTGTCGGAGGAAACCGGGTCACTCTCCCCACCGCCATCCTGACTCACGGATCAGAAACTAAACATTAATATTCGTGGCTCAACTTTTATTTTTGACTTAAAACTGGAACATTAATGATGTTAAACTACAGACGGAGTAATCACTGTGTTGTTCCGCTGCTTTAAATCTGAAACTGATGCTTACAAAGAAAAGCCCCTGCGCTTTTTCCGGGTCACGTGATCCACTTCAAACCAATAGGAAGGCAGAGAAGAATAGACGAATAAAAAAACTAAACTTTCTCTACAAATGAGCTTAAATAACATTTTTTTCATTAAACAGATAAATATACCACATTCTGCTTCACCTTATGAGGTAAATAAACCTGTACAGCCAAGGTAAATTAAAGTTTTATGATAAAACTAACTCTTTTAGTCCTTCCCTGTGGAAAGGAGGAAGAACTGCAGCTCTTCATCTTCATCTCACGAAGACGAATTAATCACATTGTACACATTTCCACTAAAAAAACGCTATAAACTTATAAACTTAAAAACGCTGTTTTTAAGTTTATGAGAAAAAAAAAGGCGAAGAAAAAAAAATTCAACGTGAAAAAATTTCGGTTAAAACCCGTTTTCAGTTCTGGAGTGGCAAAACGTCAGTTAATAAACTATTTAGGTCCTACATGTACCTTTAATGTACCAATTCCACATTATTATTATAATTGTCGTTCCACAATTTCATTAAAATTATCGGTTATTTGTAAGAATTTAAGCAGCAAGCACGACGGCTCAACTGTAATTAAACCCTCCGGAAATGGCGGACGGCCGTTACAGAACTACAAACCGCGTCAAAGACTAAAAAACAGACAAAGAAAACCGAATTTACTTTTTCGCTTTCGTTATGTACAAATTAGACACGACAATATTTGTATCAAAGGAGAAAAAAATAAGAAATAAGGAAACACAAACTTCACCTTGAACCGTCCTCACCAAGCTGAAGAACCTGAACTAATTAACGGACCTCTTAGTGCGCATGCGCAGACGGGGTAACGTTAAACCGTGAAGCTAACTAAGAAAACTGTAAAAATAGGGACAAAATATACAACCAATATAACATAAAACAACATTTCTTCTTCTGAAAATCTTTCTATCGCCTAAGGTTTTCCCTCCGTATAGCTAACGCTCACCTTTGGTGCTTTTTTATTCGAATTAAAATACGCCATTAGCTTAATTAGCCTCACATTTGTAGCCGAGGTCAATGTTAGCTAGCCGTCTTTTTTTTCAAACAAAACTTTATTTTAACAGTTTAAGCACAAAACATGGATGAAGGGTGGTTTTTATTCATTCTAATCATTTTCTGTCCAGATAAAATATAAAGGGGCGATTTGAGCCTAGATGATCTGAATTTGGAGAACTATGAAAACATAAAATATTAATAAAACTTGTACCTAATGGTTGACATGAACTCAAGAACAATGGTATTCTAGTGTGTGAACATATTCTTAAAATCTCCAGCTGCTATGTTCCTTTTCTTATGATAAAAACCTTGTTTTAATTGGTTTTATTCATGTAATAACATGCATGCCTCAGGGAGACAGCTTTTTTATATTTAGTGTTTTTTGCACAATTTATTCTGCAATTTTATGTGTAAAACCACACAAATTATTGACTACGGGGACATTCTCCTTGTTGTTTGTCCCCTCGGACCTTTAGGACAGCTTTCACACCCATCATTTGCACAAATATGTTTATATTAATATATTAAGTGCATTGTAAAAGACTAAGAAACAGGAATGGCCGGGCGGGTTTATGCACGCAGTCCAGAGACGATGGTGGATTTTAGATGGAGCAGGAACTCTCCTGCATGTTTTAGACATGTTCTTGCTTTAAAACTCCTGCTTTAAATGGATGACTTGTGGACGTGCATTTAGAGAACCTGGTTTGGTGAGGAGGTGATTAAATAATTTAATCAGGTGTGTTGGAGCAGAAACAACTAAAACTTCCAGGACCATGGAGCTGTGAGGCCTGGAGTTTGACCCTCCTGAGCTGCAGGGTTTTTGTCCACTGAGACGAAGTGGAGGTAATGGAGGACAAATAAATCAAAAACCAAACAATCAGACTGGAACACAGCAGAACCCACATTCTCCAGGAAGCTTGGGTCAAAATGTGCAGCGTAGAGTTGGTTCTCCTGTCAGCTGTCTGCTGGGGGACAAAAGCTGGTCCTGTGAGACGGGGCTAATCTGGATACTCCGAAGCAAGAAAAATAAATAAAATAAATCATGCAGTTCATTTATGTCCTGAAACAACACAGACTCAAATTACATCACCTGTTCCCGTTTACACCGTTTAAATTCCTGCTTTCTGACAAAGGAGTTGCTCCAAATGTAACATTTTTCCTTAAATTCACTTAAACCTTAAAATTAAGATTAATAAAATGTTACATTCTATAGTCAAGGAAAACAAGGAACTGTATATTTCCGTACATGAAAACGATCCTCTGATTCACAACATTTTGGGACAAAGTTACGAGGAGCTGAAGGCCACACGTGGCCCCAGAGCCACAGGTTGCAGACCCCAGCTCCAGAAACAGGAAGCCGACATGAAGACAATAAATTACCCCCAACTTGTATTTGACTTTTTTTATTTTCTTAGAACAAAACAAATCTCCGTCTGCATATCTTCCTCTGGGTCATCCAAGGACTGACCTGACTGATTGTACATGTACTCCATACCAAGAAGCTCCCCTGTAAAAGAACACGCATACAAAGCACAATACACATTATTAGTCAAGAATTTGAACAAAGTAAGAATTCAAACATGCACTCCATCACTCCACATGAGCAGTGGTGGAAAGTAACAAAGTAAAAAGTNTTAATACTCGTTACACTGTAAAAAAAATTCACTTCCCGTTACCCGCTGGTTTCTGCGTCTGTCTGTGGCCGAACTGCTCACTTGGGTACTGTTCAGATCGTGACAAAAAGAAGGCAATTTACTGTACTTAAGAGAAATTTAAATAGTGATGTAATGTAAACATTTATTTTTCATAGTGACCTATTTCTGACAGACAAAGAATCTAAGGTTGCAGTACAGTATTCCTAATTAGAAATATCACAATAATTAGTTAAGAAAACGCCACTGGCTCATTCAGTTTGTTTAACCTGCTTTAGACCTTATTTGATGAAGAATCTTCATAAAAATGCAGCAGAAATAAGTTTAGTTTTTACTTATAAACTACATTTAGAAGTGATACTTCAAGTTGAATTTTAATCTGATAATTTTACTGTGCTGCTTCTGTATCTGTACTTTAACTTAAGAAAATAGAGTACTCCTTTTAGCACTGCATATCAGTGTTGATGGTTTGTTGAAATGCATCACCATTAAAAAAAATGATGCATTTTAAGATACACCTGTATAATTGTTTTTCTTTTGTTAGAGTTTTGGTCAACACTTCTGACCTTTATTTTATTTATTACTGATGTTCTGCACTTTGTTTCAGCTGTGGCTGGTGTTAAAGTGCTATATAAATAAAGTTGATGATGATGAGTTAACATTAATCATTCTTGCCTGTGTATGCCCCAGGAGGTTGGTAGCGCTCGTCCAAGGGCACCTTGAGGATCTTGCGGCTGAGTCGGTCCATCGCCTCCCTCTCAGCACTGCTGTAGGTCCTCAGCTCAGATGTTCCTCTCTCTGCTTCGTCCATCCGGTCCTGGTTCCAGCACATCAGACCTTCCAGGAGGTAGGCCTGAAAGTGGGCAGCGCTGGCACTGGTCCCTGCAGGTTTAACAAAGAAAATGAGAATGACTTATACTCTGTGTTTAAAACAAACAAAAAAAACCATCACAAATGTAGTGTGTTCAGGTGAAGGTGGAAACTCTCCAGGGAGGAGGATCCCCTTGCGCAGCGGTACACAAGGAGCCTGACACCACCTTTCGTCAGTGTCCCGCTCTTCGTGTACAACTGCAGGCCCGGCGGGTCCTGGATCAAGCTGAGGTGCCGTCTCTGCGTCAACCAGATTTCCTGGCTGCGGAGATGGTCTAGCAACGGGATGTTCAGGGTGTTCCGGCCTGCCGGTCCCCTGAAGGTGTCCAGGAGGTACTGGATGAGGGCTGTGGCTCCTATCTGGAGACTCAGACCCTGACTGAGACCCTGAGCCTCACTGGAGGCCCTCAAGATTAAGGTCCCATTGGGGGCCTTTTAAAGGCAGGATGTCTGGACTAAAACATTGGATTACAATAACAATAGAATCATGAGAGAATAGAAATAGTAGCATCAATATAACCATCATAACAGCATTTCAGTCAGTGTCATAATGAAGATCAACTCACAGCCATGTTCACAATGATGTCAACGATAAAACTAGAGAAATTATGAAAAAGAAAACATAACAACAGAGTGATTAAGAGGCTGGATCACAGCACTTCACCTACATCAACTCTGCTAACCCTAATCTCTCCATCCCTCCCACAGTTTAAATGGAAAAAATACTTGGGCAATAAAAAGCTGGCTAAACCCAGGAGCTTTCAGGGAGTTAGGTGTTTGGGCCCTTTGAAGTGCCATTTAAAACTCGCTTTGTCCCGTTCTAAACCCTCATACAACATCAGCTCATACGTCGGCACAACATTGCATTTCCGTCTCAAGCTACAAAAGCATCACTTAATGCTTCATAAACACTGAAAGATTAAGTCCTACAATAAATAAATAAATCATTTATGAACGTAACCGATGAGGCATGTTAAGCTGGCCGATGAAACATTGCCGTTTTATCCATTAGAGACCAACTGTTGGGCTTAACTACTTACATTAATGAGCATGTTTTTTTCAATAAATGTGTTGTTTTATTTTACTTTAATTTACTGACACAAAGGCTAATTTATTTTCTGTTCGAACAGCTGGACGTGAGACCAAGTTTAACAAATTTTTCTTCCGTCTGAGTCACTTTATGTAAGTTTAACTTCAGCAGAAGGAGTTTATTTCTCTTTGACTGTGGGAATAACTCATTTTGAAATATTTGAAGCTAAATTTGTATTAAGGGGTTAATGTCAATGTGTTTATACAGCACAAAAACAGATGTTGACCAAAGTGCTGTTCAATTCAACGAAAGAAAACAAGATAACACGTCTCCAGCAAAGTCTCAACAGTCATGTACATGAACAGTTAAATCTCAGATAAAGAAGCTCACAGTGACGCCTGGTGTCGGTTCACTGCTCTTACACTTAAAACGTTCCGTTTGACTTCCTGCTTTTCAACAAAAGCTTTTACAGACCGGCTACGGTCTGCAGGCGACCTCACACAAACAGTTACTCTGAACAGAACAGAACAGAGTCATTTTTAAAGCAAACGGAGGTCGAGTAAAGCCTTTTCTTCTCAGATCTCGAGTCAGCCAATCAGGGCTGCCTTTGAGTCACACAGCCGGCTTGCTTCATTTCCCAGCATGCATCTGGGTTTTGTGAAAGCTACAAGTGAACGTCAAATGAATTAAAAACAGGAAATAAATCAGATCAAGTTGAAACAGAGCTATTAAACACTGTTTATTACATTTCCTGCATAGCCGTTAGGGTTGTTTTTGCTTGGATTTCTCCCGTTTAACCCGGTTTTAATGAATGAACGGTCCTCAGACGACCGCCAGTGACGTTAGACCGGCTTAGAGGCTCATAAATTCGGGTCAGGGACACTAAGGAGACGTGTTACTTCGGTAGCACATATACTAAAATTGGAACGATACAGAGAAGATTAGCATGGCCCCTGCGCAAGGATGACACGCAAATTCGTGAAGCGTTCCTCATTTTCTTTTTTTTTTAAGTCGTCAGATCACGGAACACTTTAAGAGATACTGTCTCTCGAGCTAACTGGGACGGAGAAGATGGCGTACCGGATGGCGGAAGGATTACACGCAAATTCGTAAAGCGTTCCTCGTTTTCTTTTTTTTTAAGTCAGCAGGCATCACATTTTAAGCCTTGAGCTACAAAACATCACTTAATAATTCATAAATACGGAAAGATTAAGTCCTACAATAAATAAATCCATTTTCGAACGGATGGAATTGTTTTTTGTTTTGTTTCAATGTTTTGTGAAGTCAAAAAATGATTTTAAGTTGATTGCATTTTTAAAACAAATCGTATTTTTATTATACTGCCATGGATTTTTATGTTATATATACAATATGCTCCGCTAAGTTATCGATTCATTTTAGTTTTGTTTGATGTTGGTTTTGTTCGCTTACGTTAATAAAGTAAAAAAAAAAACACAGACCGTTAAACTAAAGGTCAAATTAAGCTAGCAAGCTAGCCGACGAAACCCGAAATTTTCCGTTTTATTCATTCGAGACCGACGTTTGGGCTTAAAAATTGATAAAATAGATTAAAGATGTTGATATTCTTCAGATTTATCCAAATATTACTTATATTTGGCTCTTACTGTTCAGAAGAATCGCTCTCTCGACCGTCTGGCTCCTGAGCAGATGATGACGAGGAGCCAAAGGGGAATCCGCGACGCTGATTGGCTAACCTCGCAAACAAAATGTCCGACAGTATCCGGTGGGAGCACGTTTCTAATCACACTAATCGCTAATTTAAAAAAAACAACAAAAAACGCCCAAAACGTTGCCTCTGAGCAATAATTAGACAACTACATTTTATCCACTATATCATATAGATGACATAAAGTCAGGATAAAATAAAATTTAAAATTTTGTTAAACTCACCTGAACAGATACCATCTGCAGCAAAAGTGAACAAGATTTTCTTCTTGCTAACCATACTACAGTCATATTTTTTTCAGTTCAGAGATAAAAATAAAAAATCTTGGAATTAGGATTTTCAAAAAGCACAAAACCTGAAGTTGTGTAAATGAAACAGGTGCCTGTAATTTAAGAAAACTATACTTAATTAAGTCTACTAGAGTAGATTTGTTTTCGTGCAAACACTTATTTTATAAAAATGTGGGTCTAATATAGTCCAGTTACTTGGCATTGCAGTAACAATGCAGTGAATGTTGCTCATTTGTAAGTTTTTTTAATGCTGAGTGAAAAAAGAGATATAGAAATCCAGTGTAATTATTGCTTTATTATTTCAAACAATATTTATACAAGTAACATAGCGTTTGTGCTCATTTCCTTTTAGATTATGTATGCACACCCCTCATTCTGCAGAACTTTTCAGGGTCGACTCCTCAGGGTCGACTGAGGAGGCAAACAGGAGCGTGGTGGCAGGGAGGGCCAGGCGTAAGGAGGTGGTTCAGGCTGAGGCCACAACCTTTATGAAGCAGAATGGAGGGGATCCTGCTGATCATTTCCTGGTCCTGGCTCACTGCAAGATCCAGTTTGGGGAAATACCAGAGCCAGAGGTTCTGGAGGCTGCTGGAAAACTCACTTGGCTACAATGTTAGTCATATAAATATTGTTTGAATATAATAAAACAATCATTACACTGGATTTCTATATAATTTTTTTCACTCAGCATTCAAAGAATTTACAGATAAGAAACATTCAGTGCTGCTGTGAAGCAATGCCAAGTAACAGTACTATTCATTATCAAAAATTGTACAATCTTATCCTTTTTAGCTCTGTTATGCTACCCACACTCCATACATACAATACTAAGTGCAGTTTGTATTTGTATATGTTTTAGCGCCACAAAATCAAATATTCTGCACACATTTGCGGTGATTCATTCATAGAATTATAATCATTTTTTCCCCCGCGATAAAAATGCTATGCTAACAACAAGAAGATAAACCTGGAATCTGACACACATTTACCTGTTAAAATAGAAAATTTGCGTAAACTCATCGCTCGCCAAACTATTCCGGAGAGATCTTGATGAAATGACAAGTTTAACGTATCCAGGAGGTGGAACGTGATTGGTCAAAAGTAAGCCCACCGGCTCGGAACGTGATTGGCTGTGGTCAAAAGTAAACCCAGCTACTTGTGACGTGATTGGCCCAGCGGAGCATGAGTCGCACTCTGATTGGCTGCTTGGGCTTACTTTGCTCTAACATTAGAACGCTTCTGACAAAGCTTTCTGTATCCGGTGAGCTCGGACACTTCATTTTTAAATGTTGATCTTCACATGTGGGGGGCGTACTCGTGTGTATGCAATGACTTGTACTAGAAATAAGTATGCTTTTTAAAAGTATTTTTAAAAATTTAGCGGCTTAAACCCCCAAAAAACGGCGACCTCCTTCGAGCCGGATTCGAACCAGCGACCTAAGGATCTCTGTTGTCAACCTACAGTCCTCCGCTCTACCAACTGAGCTATCGAAGGGGCTGCATGATAGTCTGAAAGTTCGTATGATAAAACACAACAATGTGCTGGAAAACCCTGTAACTCCATAAGGGACATGGCCGACAAAAACTATTCCTGCGTTCATTTGTTTATCTGACTTTTTTACATTTGTCCATATTGTTGGATTCACAAAAATGCTTCTCGTTTCAGACTGTCATCATACCAACTCCTGAAGCTGCATTTACCTGGACGTGGTATTTATTTCTAATAAAAAGTGTTTATATTTATGCTTCATTGCTGGCTATCTGTAGACAAACTACAATGATTAATAATACTTCAACCAACAGCTTTCAGCTTTACTCCGACTGTGTCCAATAACTTAAGGTCTTTTCAAATCTGTCTTTTGTCAAGCACCGACTGAATGTCTTTAAGGCCAGTTTCAAAATAAAGTCTATTATCTATTACTGTTTCTAAATAACAGAGTTACTGCCAGGGAAAGCTGTAATATAGTTTTCTGACATTCCCTCCTTTTATGTTCCTTTAACTTCTGAGTTAATAAAAATAAAAATGATCTGTCAGTGGATGAAGTTAATGTGATTCGGTTGTCTCAAAGAAAAGTATTTCCAAACACAGTTGGGTTGATGTCTTTATTACAAATGATTCACATTACAAATTAAGACACGAGTTGCTGCCATTTCCATACGATCTTGCGCACAAGGAGCTCTAAACCAATCAGCTGGTCTGAAATGTTTTTTATCCGCCGGGTTTCAAAACATTAGGAGGATGTTGGCAAAGAGCCGGTCGCGACACCGTTTCGAAAAATGAGCACAAACACAAATCCAGAAGAAGAGTGCACCTGACGGCTCGGAAACCGAGCGGCTGAAGCATAAAAGGGAACAAAACGAAGCAAGATGACAGAAACAGCGGACCGATTATTTCTCCTTCTGAACTGATCTTCCACTTCTGGACGAGTAAATTCCTTATTTTCTGTTTTATTATCAGCTTGGTGAAGGTTGAGCGAGACAAAGCAAGAGACAAAGTGGTCCTCAGAGTTTAAATAAGGTCTTCAGTGGCATGTTTATGTTCTCCCTGCCCTTTACCAGGTTCTCTTAGAACATTTTTAATCATCTTTAAATAAAAATGGTTTATAAATCTACAAACTTCCATTTTTTTTATATAAATTACATCACCTGTATAGTTCAGAGGTTAAAGCAAAAGCTGTAGAAAAACTTAGGGAGAGAGAAAAAACTACAACCTCCACATCCAGCAGTGGCAAAAAGATTGGTAGAAACGTCTATACAACAGCAAACGGATCGATAAAATTTAGCAAAAACAAGAGACAGAAGAGTCTTTTTGAGTTTGTTTTCTTCTGAGCGGCGGCCGATCGTGGCTTCAGAGGAGCCGTCGCTCTGAAAGGCTGCCTCACGCTGCGCCAGAGTGTGTGTGGACAGCATCTGCCTGCACACACACCGTGTGTGTGTGTGTGTTTATATTGCTGTGTTATCCTGCTCGTGTCAGCAGCTCCTGAGCCCACGTCTTGATGGCCGAGGTCGTGTGTTGGAGCAGCCGCCATGTTGAGTTTGTAAAGGACAAGGCGTGGCCCTGAAGACACGACACCGACACCTCCCCGCTGCGAGGAACAAACGACAAGACGGCGCAGAGAAATCAGAGCAGATTCACACCAGAGGAGCAAAAAAATCACTAAAATTTAACAATCCAGGATGAAAGGTTTACACACAACGAAGGTAGGAAAGTTTAAAATGTTGCTTTCAGGTTTCACACACACAAAAATGGTCTTTTAAATTTGTTTGAAGTTAAAATTTTTAACTTCTTGTCTTTGACCTTAGAGAGGCCTGTTCTGATTCCTTCTTAAATGTTATCTTACTTAGAATAAAAAAGTATTTCCATAATTTTATCCCTATTAAACTTTGGTCCTGAATGTGCTTTATCTCCTTTTTTTTACATTTAAAATATATTTTTTATTATTCTGTAAATGATGACTCAGTATTCACTGCTTTTTGTCTTTGAAACTTTTATACTTTTAAAATATTAACTTTATTTGCAAGTACTCTCCTACAAAAACACAATTTGTTTATTCATTTAAAAAGCACTGTTCTCGTCAAAATCTGTCTTTATTTTTGTCTTCTTAAGCTACTTTTAGCTTCAGAAAATGCAACTTCTCGAGTTAATAATTATATTTTAAGCTCATTTGTTCTTTGTGCACTGATAAAACTTCTTATCATCTTATTTCAGTGAATTGTTTCTTTTAATTTAAATTTTTTCTAAATAAAAGCACATAATATCCAATACTGCAAAGTATGAAAAGGTCCAACAGGAAAAACACAAAACTGAAAATCTTTCAGTGATCTATTCCCAATAGTTAATTTACAAAATGTCAAATAAAAGTCCTAATAATAGTTTTCCTTTATTCACTTGTTTTATCTAAACAGCAGCCCAAAGCTTTGACATTTAAATTGATAAACTAAAATGAGTTTCCATTAATGTTGTTTTGTTACAAATTTAAAGAAAAGCTTATTAATTTGTTGCAGATCAGCCAGAATAATGAGATAATTTCAGCTGATGTTATTAAAAGTTCTTATTCTCAGTGAGGAAGTTTGTTGGTGTCAGTGAGACAACATTAAATCATTCTGGTTAATATATTTAGTCTGACAATTAGAACAAAATAAACATTCTGTGCAGCTACATCTATTTTATCGATTTAATTTAGGTTAACACTTGCAAAAAAACTACATTTAAATGTATAAATAGGTGGTTTGCAGTTGGAAAGTGTCGGTACTGACTTGCAGGTGTCCTGCAGGTTGGTCCATGCTCGCTGCAGCAGCTCAGAAACGCTCGTCAGCGCCGGCAGGACGTAGTTCTGATGGACGAAGATCAGGAGCTCCTTTAAATATGCCAACGCCTGGAACACACTCTCTGGAGTGTTTGTGTACACCTGGAAACAGACACACAGAGTCCAGCTCAGTGTCGGCGCTCGGTTTCCGTTAAACTCAAATTAAAAAGCGCTCCAAGCCTCACCCAGTCTACGACGAGCGGCGTGGTTTCTTTCACCCAGAGGACGAACTGCGTGGTGTTATCAGAGATGAACACGGCTGCCGCTTTCGTCTTTTCTACACCTTGTTCCACAACCGGACCCAACACCCGCGCACACTCCGAGTAATAATACGGAGCGTTTTTCTCCAACCAGCTGTAGAGTAAGGAAAAATAAACACACTGAATAAAATACAAGACAATCAGCTGAAAAATTATGTTTATTTGTTTGGTTTGATGACAAAAACTGCTCAGCTGCACCGTTTATCCTTCTTTCACATTTGATCTGTTTCTTTAACTCTTCAGTCATAATCAGCTTGTTTTCATGTTGAACATTTACATCATACTGGAAACAGCCCTGAATATAAAACTACACCAGCTTATCTGAGCTTTACAAGGATTTTAAGTGACGTTTATTGATTAATAATAAAAAAAATAACAAGACATCACACAAAATTAGCTTTTTGGTTAATCACAGGTCATTTACAGCTGCTTTTATTTTTAAAAACACAGAAAAGACCCAGTGTTATTAAGATTTTTGCCAGATTTTAGTGTTCTTTTATGTTTTAACCAAAGAGAAAATCTTTTTTTGTACAGCAGCATAAACAGGAAGTTGACGGGAGGCCTGTTATCTGAATGACTTGGATGAACTCAGATTATCAGTGAAGAAGGAAGCCCGCGGTCAGGTCCTACCTGACGCCCTGCTTGGAGTAGACGCTTATTTTGCTCCAGGCCTGCTGAGACACAGCCGCGACGCCCGACGAGCGCAGATACAACGCCGTGGTGGAATCTGAAACGACACGCAACGTCGTGAGCACGAAGACCGGCGACCACGCTGACAACAACGGCACCGAGCCCAACCTGCGACTGAGCCGTGGGATCGGACGTCGTGGGCGATGAAACCGGCGGCGAACACGAGCAGAACCATGAGCAGTTTGGTCCAGGGAAACCCGCGGCCTTGCATCTTTACCTGAAGGTTCTGGAGACACGCAAGAAGAAAAAAATGCATAAGATCCAGGTCTAACTCAGAGTAAAATAAAGCAGAATTTAAAATGATTAACCTGAGGACTTCGGTCTCACCTGGCACAGTGCATTGCACTCCTGAAGGTCTCCAGATTCATTCGTGTCTCTCATCTCGTCGTTGGTGACTCGAAAAGACTGGATCGTTTCTTCAAGGTTTTTCCGTAACTGGAAACAGAAAGCAGAAGCTTCAGAGTCAAAGCAGGAGATAATAACGCTCCGCAGTGAGGTCAGAGGGCCTGATGACCCCTCGAATTCATCAGGAGTCAAACCTTTGGTGGCAGAATGTTCCAGGAGTTCAGTAAATGGTTCAACAGCAGACTGGAGCAGAAGAAGAAGAAGAATGGACAGTTTGGTCACAAAGCTTTAACAGATAGGCAGGTTTAGTTCCTTCCTGTCACAGTTTAAGGGAAGCGAGTCCGTCTCACCTGGACTGGGGAAGGTGTTTGGTGTAGAGCTGCCTCCACACCCCGAGACTCTGCACATCCACGCACAGACACTCCGTCATGCTGCTGAGGAGCTGCAGGAGACGGACACAAACACTCGTTTATCAGAGCAACATCTCACCAGCTGACAGGGTAAACCTCAGCATGTTCATTTAGATTAACTGGTAAAAACAGCAAACCAAAATAAGTCTCAGATCACTGAATATATTTACTAAAAAAGATCCTTCTGAGATTCCAGGGGTGGGAATCTTTAGGCACTTTTTACATTTTAAATTGATATATTTCCATGCTAAATAAAAGAGTTTACAGGAGTGGTGTCCAGTCCTGGTCCTGGAGGGCCACCATCCTGCAGGTTTTAGGTGTTTCTCTGCTCTGCAGCAGGTCTTCAGGTTCTGCAGAAGCCTGTAAATCACTCAGTCATTTAGATCAGGTGTTTCAAAGCAGAGAAAAACACCTGAAACCTGCAGGACGGTGGTCCTCCAGGACCAGGACCAGGACTCCACCAATCACAGGCTGCTCACCAACAATTAGCACAGATGCTACCTTAATATTGAAAATGCCACAGATGAGCTAACACGATTAGCAACATGTCAAACCAAATGTTTCCAAGTCCTGACTATAAACAGTTAAGTTATAACTTTAACTTTTATTTACAGACAGAAATGATAAAAGGATGGAAGCTAGGGCAACTGTACTGGGACAAAAAGCACCGAACGGCAACTATTCAGCTGACAATCTTGAAGCAGCAGCACGGATTAACATTTAAATCACTTTCTGACATTTGAAAATTGATTCAGGATCTTCCATGTCCACCTTAAAAACATCCACCAGCAGCTGTTTATAAAGCACCTCACCTCTCTCTTCATGTCGTCGGGACAATGCGGCGTAGCTCTGGACAGAAACGACGGCAGGTACGTGTGCAGCGTGCTCTCCGGTTTGGCGCCAAAAGCGAGGACCTTCAGCCGAGGATACAAACACCTCAGCTGCTCCTGCAAACTGAGAGCAAACAGGGTCACAAAAAAGAAATATTTTATTGAAGACTTTGATACTCATTAACAAATAATCCAAGATGAAAAAAAGCAACTTTGTATGGGTTTTGGAAGACGTGAGGAAGAATCTAATATTTAAAAGTTAGAAAAGAAGCATTTAGTTTATATGAAATCTGCTTTTTTCTTCTCTTAGTCACAACTTTTGGGTGTTTATTTAGCTATAAGCTTCAGGGCAAAATCCTCTGTCATCCATTTTAAACAGCAACTTATTTCTGCACAAGCAATAAGATTATTAGACCATAAATGAGAAGAACTGTTTGTTTTTACCTTGGTGACAGGGCATTCTTAGGCATGAAGGCAAAATCAAGGAGAGGAAAGAACTCCTTTGGACCCATGATGCAAAATCCCTTCGTCAGGTTTGTATGAAGGCTGAGGGGGAGAAAAAAAGATTGTAAGAACCTAAAATATCTACAATTACCACCTACCAACAACAGGAAGTCCATGTTAACGAGCTCACACTTCAGTAGTTATTCTTTAACATTTTACAGCAAATAAAAATAATACAAGAAAAGAGACAACGTGGACGGGGAGAGTCTAAAACTGGTGATAACAGAAGAAATAAAGCATTCATATCTGTGGCAAACTTACAGGAGAAGTCTCTCTAAGTAGGCGATGGCGTACGAGGACAAGGACTTGATTCCCAGAACAGGAAGCATGATTCCCAGCCACACTGCAGCACAAAAACACACTCAATTAATCAGCTTTTGATTTTAAAAATCAGGTGCTGAAACTTTTCAGTCTTCAGTAAATTAAATAAATGATAATCAAAAAAGAAAATCCTACAAATAAAAGTTACAAATAACTTGCAGCACCTCCTCTGTAAATAAATGTTTAAACAGATCCTGTTTGAGCTCATTCTGCCGTTTTCTTCTGATTAAAGATTCTGCAGAAAACAAGGATTCGTTTCCCGTGTTTATCGAGTCAGCTGAGTTCTCCTGCCCTTTCAGAGACACAAACGCTCTTCAAATAACCTTATTTTCCAGCTGAAGGTTGTTATATAATATTCCAAGAACATTCGAGCCCCCGCAGACTGGCGCTGACAAATATCAGGCAGAAATCTGGTCCTTGCTGGGCGTTACCGCTCCAACGTGCACTATCCTCCAGTGAACCTCAACCAGCGTTTCTGCAATCCCGCCTCGTTGGGAAAGTGGAATAAAGGCAGGATCGGGGCTATTACGTTCCAAATTATGTCCAAATGTCAAAATATGGGGTGTCTGCGGCGTCATGAGTGTGTAAAGTTGGAGGAATCACCTCGGAGTCCCTGACTGAGGTCGTAGAATCCGGCTTGGCCCAGAGCCCACATGATGGTCAAACATTTCACAGGACGGTTCTGAACCGAGCGCAGCAGCTCCAAATACTGAGGAGAAACAAACTGAATTACACTTTTAATCACAAACCATCACGAACCATTTTAATTCGATCTGTAGCAGCAGGGATGAGCTCACCTCTGGCAGGTTCTGGGTGGCTATCTTAGGCTTGTCTTGTAGGACTGCCTGAATGCAAACTCTGTATCCATGAAGAGGCTCTCCTGAAAACAAGCAGCAGAGCTTTTATTCCCCTCTGAGCTTTAACCCGCACAGTGCGATGCTGTTCAAACACAAAGATGTGGATCTACCCGACTGCCGGTCCAGCTCCCTGAGCATCGTGTAAACACAGTAGTCGATGAAATCCGGCAGGATGTTGCTGCAGCGCCCGATGAGGCCTTTGATGACACCCCTCAGCTCTTTTCCCGTAAGGCAGTATGGGTAATCTGAAATAAAAAAGAAAAGAAAAATGCTTAAATTCTGAATTTAAATGTTTACGACTGGTGTATACAGATAAAGGCAGGAGAGCAGCTGACCGTGAGCGTAGCTGCTGAGCGTGGGCTCGTTGTCCGGCGCTGTCAGCTTCAGGTTGAGGTATCCTGCGAGGTCTTTGACCCAAACCGAAGGGTTTTCTGGGAACAGGGTCTGACTGCGGGCCAGCTGCTGCTTCAGATCCCCAACGTCCAGCTAAAAACAGACCGGGGCGGGAGGGAAAAACAGGATGTTTTTCTGCCCTGAAGCTGTCAAGGCTGCAGCTTTGTTTCTGCGTGTTTTTAATGAAGCCGTTTAGCTTTGGAAGTCTGTTAAATTCATTTCATTTGCAGAAAAAGCTTCAACTGAAGACTTGATAAAGTCTCATGAGTTATTTTATTGAAAAATATTCAGCTTGATCCCTGTAAGGATCTCAGAACCTTCAGACAAGTTTAATTTAAGGGAAATTAAAACATGTTTTTTACTTACAGCTTTAAAAGCTTCCTCCAGAGTCTTGTAAGTTGCAGGTGCGACTGTATTGCTCGAGTTTGATTTCTTGGGTGGTTTATTCAACGAGGGCTTCTTGTTCTGCGGCTCAGCCGGAGGTGGAACCTGCTCCTTGTTCTGCTTCTTCCCGATCTTCTCAAAACCGTCGTACAGAGTCTCCGACATCTTCAGGGGCGCTGGAGGGAGAGAAACGGCAGCAACAGTTAAAAAGCTGTGGCTTTCTGAAACTCTTCGACTTTCTTCTATCCTCACTGACGAGGTTATGATGCTTCGCTTTCTGAGCGGCTCGCTGCCTAAAAGCTCCTCCCATCTGCCCTCCCTCCATGACTTTCATAACAGGCTGTCGGCGTCCAAAAAAAGACTGATTTTACAAAAGACAAGGAGCTAGGCATCAGCAGCACAGTTTCAAGTATTTGTTATTTAAAGACGACTCCCTCTTCACGCCATTGTTGATAATTAACGCGTTAACCAACCAGAAGTCTCCAACAAAGTGAACTTAAACAAAACAAGTCGGCATCGGGAAACCAGACGCCATCAGAAAGCTCTCTTCAAACCTCTCAGAGGCCTATAAGAAGCAGATCAGCTTCCACCTTGTATTCCACCTCATAAACGAGGCATCTTTAACCTAAAAGATGCAACAACATCCGCAGCATTTAACGATGGGTCCTCCGTACGGCGGCCCGCTGGACTGCGCTCTCATTTTTTCCATCTAGACTCCGACTA
The DNA here is from genome assembly GCF_001649575.2 of Kryptolebias marmoratus. NCBI lineage: Eukaryota > Metazoa > Chordata > Actinopteri > Cyprinodontiformes > Rivulidae > Kryptolebias > Kryptolebias marmoratus. Next base: position 4,069,610 of record NC_051448.1, read on the forward strand.
CTGTCGATCCAACGTTATCCATTCAGTCCTGACTTTAAATAAGTCCGACACATCGGGGAACGTGGTGGGCGACAAACGGGGAATGTACTTTGCGTACCTTTCCTTGTGCCGATCTGTAGTTGTTATAATTTAAACGTCTCACGGTTCTCGAAATGAAAAGACAAACAGCTCAGTTTTGATAAACTTGGCACAAATCAGAAGCACTGAAGCTAAAATTTAAGTAACCTAACTAGACATTTAAAACAAAACAAAACATTCTTTTACTGCTATAAATCCAAAGAGTATTTGACATTTCGTCCTTAAAAAAAACCCAATAACCTTAAACATTTTCACATACGTTGTAGGAGAACTTGACATGTTTATCATTCAAGAAATCCCAAAAATATCTGTTAAATAACTAGATCGTTCGCAGGAAGAACCAAACATCGTTCTTCCTGCAGCAGAGCTCGAAGCTGGACGGTCATGAAAAGAAACCGCAGCTCAACGTGAAGCGCCTCATGATCCGGAGACGAGTTTAACCCGATGGGTTGTCGACCGCGTGCTTGTAACGGTAACCTGCTGGAGTTCAGAGCTGATCCAGATGTGATTACGTGTCAGCAGCAACGTAAACACACGTTTCTTATTAACTTTAACCCACTGACAGAGCGATGATCGAGTTTATCAGGCCGACAGACTTTGAACGGGAAGATTCAGAGATAAAAGTTATGCACAAACAAACAACTGGTGCTCATTCTTTGAGTACAACAAGTTTCCTCCAACAGAATTTAAGTTTAGTTTCTTACAAGTTAAGTGAAAGGAAATTATGATGTGACGTCTCTATGATGTTAAGGAAATATCACTGAGGGTTGTTGTTTGGTGATTTAATAAACCAAATAATGAGACAACTTATATTAACTGAATATATCAGGATAAAGCTTTAGGCCTTTTTAGGGTCAGGTGATGTTTTCTGCTGACGGTTGTGAAGTTTCATTTCTTCCCCTTTTTTTAAGGAGGTCTGAAATCCCCACGTTGACGAGCAGAGTTCACACTCTCAGTGAATTTAAAAACTGACCGTTTCTGACGAGATTCATGAGAGACTTTCAGGATAAACTTAAATTACTTTAAACACAGGAGAGTTACTGATATTTGATTTGAATATGTCCCCTTTCACCGCCATTCAAAACTAACTTTAAAAAGTAAAACATGCAGAAAATGGCTGCAACTTCTGCACTAAAACCTTGTTTTTATTCATCCCTGGTACACCGTTGGGAATGTTATAAGTAGTCAGAAAGCTTCCGATTTACGAGGTAGATAATTATTTAGGAATGACATGAAATTGCAAAGACTTGACAGGAAATAAAACAAATAAATAAATGTCACTTTTGATGCTTGAACCAGAGAAGACCAGCAGACCTTCAGAGCGGCTCTGACAGTCTGCAACTGTATTTTTTGAATATTTAAAAAACTCAAATTCCTGCTAATTCTTGTGCACATCTACATCTTTCCATCAGTTCGATATTAACTATATCTGTAGTGACCTGCCCATTAAAATCTAATGTTTGGGCATACTTCAAGCACTAAACGAACCTAAAAGTCTGTCTCTTGAATCCACAAACCTATAAAAAGGCAAAAACATATATAATTTTCACAAAACCTGAAGACCTGCATGTGACAGGGGTCATGCTGGTAAAAACTGAAGCTATTGGAGATTTTAAATTAAAGTGTTTTTGCATCAGAATTATTATAGAAGTAAAATTAATCCAAGATGTAAACAATAAAGACCCTCACACTGACTTATAAAGGTTATAAAAACAAACACTGGCTTCAGGAAATGAAACCTACAGGAAACACAGGAGGATTTGACAGCTGGGTAAAAATGATCTAGGAGGATGATGGTTTTGAGAAGCTAATGCTAACTCGACATGCTAACACAGCTTTTTACTGTATCTAAAAAAACACTGAGAGCTCTATTAGCGATCTGTTTGTAATAAATACACAAGCATTTAAGCTGTGGGAGTAATTCTAAATAAAAAAAACACAACAACAAAACAGAATATCATATTAAAAAACGAGTGACGGTTAGCTACAGCTAGCTTGTCAAATCAGATGTCAGCCGTGAGGCATTCAGGGTCAGCAGCTCAAGGCTCGTATAGTTTGATTTTGAATTTTTTTTTAAGTTTTTGTGCACAGGTGGCTCCTATTTGTGTTTAATTTGCGAACTATAAGCCAGGGGAAACGGCGACGAGCATCCCCCTTGGAGCAGGCCGTGTTGACTTACGTCTGGACGGTTGGTTAGATTCTCCCAGAGCTTTCCTTCCGCCGCCGCCGCCGCCGCCGGACTTCTTCTCGGTCTTCGGTCCCGCTGCGTTACTTTTCTTCCCTTTCTTCACGACCTCCCACTTCCCGGCGGAGCCATTGTTCGAGGCCATGTCTCGGGGGTCCAGATGGGCTGGTGTCGGTTCGGATGGAGGGGAAAAGGAGGCGGGGGGGTGACTTCCTGGCTCCTTGTCGTCGCTGGGTCTGTGAGGGGCTCCGTGAACGGCTCAGAACGTTCGGCGGTCCGCGTGCCACGTCTCTTTGTCGGCATGACGTCACAGTGATGCGTTCAAATCCTTAGTTTATTTTTTTCTCTTCGGAAGGCGAAGTTAGGACACGTTTCAACAACGAATAACTTTAAAAAAGTCACTTTGAGCGGCTTGAAACAAACTCCAAAACCATGACTCAGCATCTCATAATCACGAGACGCTGAGTCATGATTATAAATTATTAATTTTGATTTAATATCTCATAATTACGAGATTCTAAGTCCTAAATATTAAGATGCTGTCATAATTATGAAATCATATCTGATACGTGATTGTTTTCTGTTAGTCCTAATTATATTGCAATTTCCTTATATGAACCTTAGCTTTTGAAATAAATTAAGTTATACATAAAAATGTGCAAATTGGGAACTTTTTAATAACTAATCAGTCATTTTAGACCAAACAATGAGCCAGTTGAACAGTTTGAACCATATGTTTTACATCCAAGTCCAGATTAAATGTGCCTTTCTGTGACTGTACAGGTGTCAAGCATGAAAGTGATCACTATTTTTAATCAACTAATGATCCTATCTGACCCTCAAAGTTAACGAGTTTCAGGTTTTAAAGAGTTGAAGCACTGAGATGTGAATTAAAACGTTTATTAAACAATCAGCTGCATTAATTTCACTGTTATGTCTGTTTTGTATGGATGCAGATCCGATCTACATCAGTAAAAGGGGAATGACTGAGCCTACATGGAGTTTTGTTTTTGGTTTTAAAGTGACGGTCGGTTCAGGCAGCAGATTCAGTCATCCAAAAAGAAAAGGTTAAATCATCAGAGAGCACATCCAGCCCGTCGCTGTCAGTAAGTTTATGTTGAGCAGTAATTTATATGACAAGCTCCTGAAAAAACACTGCAAACAGAAAACAGGGAGGCTTCTGAATTTGTTAAAACCTCAGAGCTTTATTTCATTCCAACTCCAAATGATGCAAGTTGATCTCGTGGCTACCGTGAGCGAGTCCGAGGTTTCCTTCCGACTAACGTCAAACATGCTCAGCTGGGCGATTGACCACAACCAACCTTTGTTTCCTTGGCGGCCACGGTGATGTGTTAATGCTTTACAACACATGAAAACTGAAACAGAGGAGTAACGATAGCAGCTAAAATGTTTAACTAAGTTAACACAGTCAAACATTAGTATTTAGTAGTGTTTGTCTGCAGTATTTAAAGAATTTATAGCCTCGTATTTGTCTGATAAATAAGTTTTACACTGATGCCTCTGACTTGGCCACTGAGGAGTTCAATGCAAATAATAATAATAATAAAAAAAACATACTTCTTTAAAACAAATTTACAAAATATAAAATTGCATCTTCCTGTATCTTCCTGGCAGCAGCCAGTCACTGCATGTTGGCATTTTGGATCATTTCAGTCGGTTTGTTTCGCTACATTTAGTGCAAGACCTTCAGTCTCCCCTAATCCAAACCATTTCCTGTTTGTTTGTTTTTCCCCCAGAAACTGTACAGATTAGATTAGCAAAGACAAATAAATAAAAACATAAATACACCATGCTGTCAGAACCATGTCACTCTCTTTCGGGACAACTTGATGAATAAAAACACATCTGTGATGAGTTTTTTTTCTCATTTCTTTAGGGCGAGGACTTGCTTTAAGCATCAAAGTCTGTGATATGTCCGAGGGCTAAATGTTCACTTGTCATCATATGATCAAAATATATCCATATCCATGGCTGCTAAAAGGCTAAACATTTTTTTGTAATAATCTCACCTTGTAAAAGCCAGTCAAAATATATATAAAAAAAACAATCATGTTGAGCGTAAAACGTTTCATGGTTTCATGAATAAACTCTGCAGGAAACCCAAAGCACGTCTGTGCGTCTTGTTCACCGATCAGACTGAGAAAGCAACCAGCCTCCTCAGACAGACAGATTTAAAGCACTCTTTGTTGCAGTGCTGCATCTCTCTAATCCCAAAGCTGTTAAATTTGACTTTTCTGACAGACTAACAGACTGAACTTGTCCTGCAGTGCAGCTGTCCCCTCTGATAACAGGTTAGAGTTAGTCGAGTGAGCAAAGCCAGGCTGCTGGGCCCTAGTCCAGACACATTTGGGGTTTAGTGTCCTTTCAAAGTAAGAGTCTGGGAAGCTAGACCGTACAACAAAGTCACTGTGAATATGTACAGCCGTTGGTAAGGTGGAGGAAGTCGGGGGGGGGGGAGGTCGTAACTTAAAGAGGAACGGGAATGACATAATGGTCTAATTAAAGTATGACAGGTGAGGGATGAAAATGAAAACAGAAAAGCTTCAGAACTCTTCTTGGTCTCGTGCTCCTTCATCGATTTCCTCATCTTCTGGCGGCGCGAATCCTTCCTGCGACAGACAGTTGATATCAGAGTTAAGGTGCCGTTCGCACACAGCCTCCGTTAATGTTTACTTTGTTACATTTGCTGATATTAGGGGCGTCCAAATGGCAGACCGCAGTCTGGGTCCGGACCCAGATTGTTTTTCACGTAGTGCAGAAATGAAGATGTTACAGATTCTGGTTCATAAAAGTAAGAGTGAGCGCTGCGTCTGTGTCCTCAAAGACTGCGTTTACCTCTGTAGCATACAGTATGTCGATGATTTTGCCGAGGACCGGGTTGTTTTCGTTTTCCTGGCAGATGAGCTCGATGTCTCTCAGCTTTCCGAAGTAGAAGTCCCTCTCCTTCTCCAGCCCGTCTATTGTCAGTTTCATATCCATAATCTGCGACCAGCAGGAAGAAAAGTCATGAGTAAACTGCCAGCACGTCTCTGTCCCTGAAACTGTACATCAGATGTTATTTATCAATAAGACCAGTCAGCCCTGCAGAGTTTCCTTCAGCTGATGATAAGAAGTCAATCGTAAATATTATTTTTCTATCTGGTTGAAAAGTTTTGCACACTCTCACCACTAACCACCATTTAAAATGTTTCTTCTGATGTTTATCACTCGCCTTGTTTCTAATTCTGTCACTTTATTCTAGGATTGTCATGTTTTGAATATGGAAAAGCAGCAACGCCTCCCTGATGCAAGTCTTGCTCGTGGACTTAAAAGGTCATGAAAATAAAACTGGGTCCAGGCCAGAGGAGCGGTACCTGCTGGTTAAGTTCTACAAGCTCAGCGTCTCCTCCGTTCCGGGTCAGGGGCGTGGTCCTGCGGGCCGACGGCGCGTTGATCTGCCTCTGTGGAGTCGGGACGCCCTTCGGTGCTGTGGGAGACGTTCTCATGGGGCCTGAGGGACAGAAACACCGTTTATGGGTGGAGTTTTTACAGTCCTCCGTCGGTTTCTGGGTCAATAACGTTTGAATGCAGATGAATCGTACAAACGAGAACCATGACAGCTTTTGTTTTTATATGGGATGACTTACATCAGTGACAGCTCAGAAACTAAAAACAGACTCAAACTTACTGCTGCAGTGCCACCAATCAGCTGGTTGACAAATTTATAGAAAGGTTGGAGTCTAAACACACAAGCTTAATCAAAGACAAACTAGTTCATACACACACAAACACACAAAAGAAAATCAGTTTCAGGCATAAAAATCTGAGAAATCTCAGAATCAGTTGCTCATTTATTTGTGCAGAGTTAGATTTTATTTAAAGCACATCAGCCACAGTACATGTGGCTCCTTATGTACTTTAAATAAACCTTGCAGTTTGTTAATGATGACATTTTGATTTATTTTTCACTCAGAAATTGTCTAAAATTTTAAATCTGCAGAACTTGTGGAAACGGCAACAAATAGAAGCAACAAAGCGAACTGGTTCCTCCTCAGTCCAGTGACTCTGTGGTGCTTTCTGGGTTGTTTTGTTTTTGGTTTATCTCACCTATTTAAACCTTAAACATTGGCTTGTAAAAATACTTCCGTAAACAAATGCATCACTAAAGGTAACACTCACAACCACACACACGCTTATTTCCTTTCATTTAGATCCTGAGAACGCTTCTCCTTCACACATTGCTGCACATCTGCCTTTTTGTTTTATTTACTTTATAAGGTACATTCAGATATTACAAATGTGAAGCTATAATGAACCACTTGAGTATTAAAAAGTTTATAGTTTATAAAGTCTGCCAGGCTAGTTGGGTGAATGATGTAGAGAAGAATGAGTTAAATGTTAAATCAAACTTCTTTATTATTCTGTGTTTGTCCACAGAAGCTGTTCAAAACCAGCCAGAATACATTAATCAATAAACTGAATAAGTAGGACACTGCAAGCATGAAACCCCCTCACACACACACACACACACACACACGTTAAATGGAGATGTTACCTGAGCGAGACGGTCGTTTACTTTTAGGTTTAGGATGAATGGGTTCACCTGGGTTAGAGGTGGGGATTATGTGAAGAGGTGAAAGTGATGAAATGAAGCTGCGACATCTCACACACACCTGTGTGTGTGTGTGTTTTACCTGGGTTGGGCGGAGGTGGCGTTCCTTCTTGGCCCTGCCTCATCAGTAGAGGGTCGTATTCTTTCCCGTCGTAGTTGGCATCAAAAAACCTCTTAAACCACTGAAGGAACTCGAAGTTGTCCTGGAACTTCCCCTTCACCAATCTCTCCACAGGGATGATCTGAGAAACACAAAGAAGCAACTTTAGGACCGAAACAAAAGGGCTGAAGAAGATTTACAGACCAAAAAGACCAAATTTACCCTGTCCTCACCTTGTCCACATTCATCCTCTTGAACGCAGCCTGTAGAACCTTGAAGTTGTGGATGTATTCGTGTTCCAGTTTGGCGTTAAATTTGACTTTTTTCAACAATATGCACCCTGGGAACAGCATGTCCATGAACTGGCAGTAAGCCCCGCCTACAACAAAAAATAGGCGTCGTTTTACCGGGAGCCCTAATATGACCTCTGTTAAACTGTTAAATAAGTTGGATAAGATAAGGATGTGTGCTCACCTGAACAGAGCTGCTCGATCTTTGTGTAGGTGAGCTGTAGAGAGTCGTTGACCCATGCCAGCATGTCATGACGACTCAGGTTGTCAGCGGTCATCGAAGTAGAGTAGACATTCACCGCCATCCTCCTGCTTCACACACAGACATTTAACTTCACTCATCAGGAGAAGATATTCTTTGAGTTTGATCTGTATGATGCAGGTTTATGACCAGAACAACTACAGAAGCTTTCCAAGATGATATTTACACACTCTGCCATTTTATTAAATTTTTTTTTTTTAGTTTTTAGTTTTCAAGACGATGCTTGACTGATAAAATAATCGTCATTTTGCAAATTTTGGTAAACGATCCGGGTCATTTGTTCTGACTAAAACCATATTCGGCTTTCAGAAACCTGGATGTGTTATTAATCTAATAGAAATCAGAATATTGTGGAGGGTGAGCGTCTTCTCAAAGCTTCTGATCATTCTCTGCTTTTAAAGATCGGAGGCTGAGATAATGTGAGATCATCAGAAACCTGCACACTTTACTGTACCAACCGTCTAGACCCCTCAGATCTTCTGCTTCTGGACTGCTCTGCATCCCCAGAACCAGAACCAAACGAGGAGAAGCAGCTTTCAGTTTCTATGCACCACAAATTTGGAACAAACTTCCAGAAAACTGTAAAACAGCTGAAACACTGGGTGCCTTTAAATCTCAACTTAAAACCCACCTGTTTAGAGTTGCTTATGGCTAAATTAGGGTTAGAGTGCAGGTTTTTGATGTTTGTCTCTTTCTTACTGTTTATTCATTGTCACATGCTGTTTTTATTTTGTTTTTTTATTATGTAAAGCACCTTGAAATGCCTTGCTGCTGAAATGTGCTATACAAATAAAATTTGATTGATTGATTGATTTACTTCAACGTCTCGTACAGACGGCACACCCAGAGTTAATAAAAACCTGAATCCAGCTAAAAACACAACACAACACATTTAACGCCACCAGCTGCCCTTCAGGCTGCGTTTACACTACAGGTGAATCTGCATTTATATTATAAACATACTAACATGTGTAGCATCCAACGTGCACCGCAGGTCACTTCAGGGACTGTTCACAGTGGAGTGAACAACCACGCAAATAAAAATCAGATTTCAGAAAAAAAAACTAGACCTGCAGTGAGAATATAACCTTAGAAAACACACATGAAGATTAAAGTTTAGTGTAAAAAACTGTCATTTTTGTCTTTTCTGTGACACAAATATTCTACAGGGAAGCAATAAAGAAGTTTATGACTTGTTAAAAAAAAAAATCAGAAAATAAACCCCCATATCAAAACATCTAAAAGCATAAAATTATTTAGTTTTTAAAAGGGGATAACAAAGAGTAGTCATCAAATTATTTTTCTTATAAATAAAAAAAACAAGTAACCATTTTATTTACTGCTTCTCTTACACTGATTGTTCAAAACAAGAGTCCTAAACTGATTTGTTAAGGCAAGATTTCTTATAAAACACTGTTATTAAACAAGTTATCCAGTTTCTACGGTGGCCCAGAGGGGTCAACAAAATGCAAAAGCCACAACAGAACACAAACACAAAAAGCTACAGCACTTCTGTTGTGTTGTAGCTTTTGGTGTAGCTGTGGCTGCGCTCCGTTGTGGCTTTTGCATTTTGCTGACCCTTCTGGGCCACCGTACGTCTCCCACTTTACTCACCTGTGCTGGGTGGTGTTTGTGTGGACTGTTGAGAACCGGGCTGTGCTTCACCGCCTTACAGAAAGACCTGGAGACAGAAAACACAAATATTTCATATTTCACTGTGAAGAAAAGTCTTAAAAATCCTAATCTCTGCCAGCTGGAGCTGGTGTCAAACTTAGTTTTTATCAAACAAGAACATCTACTGGGATATTCAACCATTTACTAAAAGTGCTACAGTCTGGGTTCAGCAAAGTATTCAAAAACTGCTGTTTCATGACCGCTCAGTAAATTACTGACACCATGTGGTGATAATTATGTATACAAGGTGCCAAAAAACACAAGGAATAACTTATTTCCAGATGATCGCTGTATAAACTGCTGGATAATTTGTAAGTCATAATTATTTCAGATATATTTTATAAATGATTATTCTGTCGACTTCTATCAAACGACTGTCTGATTTATGTTAAAAACTTCTCCATCTAACACATTCAGACTGTTAAATCCTCACAGTTTTCCTCAGAATTATATCACTGTCCACACCTCCTTTTTTTTGTTTCCATTGAAACTTGTTGCAGATAAACTAGTTTACTCATGGCCTCTAATCTCTGCCTCGTTAATCCCTTCAGCCCGGCTGTTTAACTGCTCGGCGCTCAGTTCAGATCAGGGGGGCTGGTTCGGTCTAACAGGAATATGAAGCTGAGATGAGGGAAAAAGTCCAACAAAGCTGAAGCATTTCCTGCAAACCGCTCCAAAATAAACAGCATACAGGACGCAGTGCTGAACGATCACTTCCTGACCTCAGGGCTTCACAGAGGTAACAAGAAGAAGCTTTAAATTAACCTTTTTTAGTTTTAAAGTGGATGAAAAACAGCATCTTAATAAACAGTAGTAAAGAAATCAGTTTTAAATAGTGTGAAAACTGGACACCATTAAAAAAAAAACACGTTGATTTTAGAATTTATAAGTTCTTCCTGCTGTGAGGATCTCAGCCACTGTAATTTAACTCAAAATTTATTATCTTTAACACCACATGTACCTGAGTAAGTTGTACAAAAGAAGTGTCACACTGCAGAAAAATCAAATTTTTAATTAACTGCTACCAATAAAGCTGATTTGTTAAAAGTAAAAAAACGTAAATAAAATTGATGCATTCTTTAAGCAAAAACAAACTAAAACATTTACAGTAATAATACATAATACAGCCCAGTACCTACAGAGTACTTAGCTGGTATGTACCAGGTTTGTATTCACTAAGTACTAGGTACAGGGTGTGTATATGGTATACCTGATAGTACTTACTAAGTAAACACCTGGTACTTAGCTGGTAAGTACTGTTAGGTACGTGGAACACTGTAAGTACCAGGTACTAATATATTTCTACTATCTTCACTGGTTGAATCCTCTCATTTTGTATTTGTATTCAAAATTAAAAAAGGGTTTTATTTTATTTTAAAGTGTGCCAAAACCCTTAATGTTATCTATAACAGAAAATCAAATATCTCTGGTTTTGGATAAAATGCTGATTTAAAAAAAGATTTTAATGAAACAATGATTGTAAAAATGAAACTTAACTGAATGTCAAGTTTATTGTTGTTTTGTGCTTCATATTATTTTGATTTTAAAAAAAAAACTACATGTTGAATCCGTCTTATTAGGAGAGGGGTAAAATCTTAAATTAAAGTTTGTGGGAGTTCAGATTTTGTAACAACATAGTAAAACATTTCAGGTCTGAAGCTGAACGACAAACCAGTCAGTCAACAAATGACTTATTTGAATTATTCTAAATTTAAAGCACTACACGTGTTTAAACTTCTGTGTTTTTTACCATTCTGCTTTTTATTTGTCCTATGAACAGCAGACTAATTTAGGAAAAGTTAATTTTACCCATAAACTGATCCACAGAACTGAACGGGTTGCAAAAAAATTACAAAAGCAATTTGTTTTTCTGTAGCGACAAACCAAAACAGAGCAAAAATATACAAGAAAAAGATGTTTAATGTATAAAAACAGACATTTTTTCCCCAAAAGGCAGGAGGTTCTTGTTATAAAGTCAATATAACTGAGTGCAAAGTTAATTTTAAGCATTTTTTCCCTGACAAACATATCTTATCAGCATAAATACTCAAAATAAATACTGTGACATATGAAAAGGCATAATGATGAGAATAGATATGCTTGAAATAAACATGTTTATCTTGTTTGTTAAGATGCTTTTATAAAACCCTTAAAAGGGTTTATAACAAGCTTAATAATTATTAGTTTATATCGTTTAAAAAAGGGGGGTAAATACAGATGTGAGGGATTAGAGAAGCTGAAAAAACATCATTAATCCTCATCAGGATTTGTTTTGGTGCAACTGCAAAAAGCGGAAAGATAGCTTAAAATATTATTTTGAATATTACAGATTAAATATACAATATTTATTGTTAAGGGAGGATGTAAAATGATATATCAGAACGGTTTTTGTTGATTATATTTCCCTCTGTGGGTTGTTTTGTTTTGGTTCGCAGATGTAAATATATTACCTGTTTATGATAACCACACATGAAAACCGGTACCAGCCTGAACTTCGCGGTCGGTGTCGGTTTGTTTCGGGCTATTTTTTTTAAATTTTATTTTACTTTATTTATACGAAGGACGGTACCAGCCGAACTTCTTCGGTGGCTCAGTCCCGGCTCGGTTCTAACGGATGACGCTACAGCCGTTAAACGGCGAGTCGCTGCTAGCTCCCGGCTAGCCAAAGATGCTAACGCCGCTAGCCGAGCTCAGAGGCGGGGGAGGCTTTGGACCGCTGCCGGGGAGTTTAAACGGTTTATGGGTGGTTTAAATGTCGCCACGGCCGCGTCGGTGAACTCCAGATACACCTCACGGGTGACTGAAAACGAGACTTTTCTTTCCCAGGCTAACCTTACCCCCCTCTGGAGGCCTTTTTGATAATAGACACGCGCTCTCTGCCAATGAAAGGAAGCCTGTCTCCTGCGGGACAGGACAAGTATTTATCTGAGACATGAACCACGTCTGCGGCCAAACACCTCAACCTAGAGCCCAAAGAGGAGCGTCCTGAAGCAAAGCTGGGTTGTTGTTTTTTTTACTCACTGAGGCGAACGCTGTCCCTTTTACCGCCGTCCCGTTGTTTCTGTTGAGCTTTCCGTTGCTATCCGACTGCTCCCACCTAAGATGCTGGAACTGCGCATGCGCACGACATTGTCGGGATTTTGCAGCAGCCAGAGTGAAACTGGCGCTCCGTGGCGGCCATTTTGGAGAGGCTTTCACTGCTCATAACTCAAATATAACATATTTATACTACTTCACTATAATTACTCTTGTGTAGCTCATGTTCTAGAAAAGTAAAAAGCAAATAACCAGTTGAGTTCAATGCAAAAGGAGCATCCTATAATTTCCCAAATTAAAGACTGGATGGATTTTACCACTCTCTTGGATTGTTATTAAAAACTGCTTTCTGAACTTGAACTTTCAGATCATTGAGGGTTTTTATCATGCTTGTCATCTGCACACAGTCTTATAAAAACACTATCAAGACAATTATAACATATAACTAATAAAAAGATGTAAATTAATCTGATTACAGTCTTAACACATCTGAAAGAATTGGAGGATTATGTGACAAAGAAATGTCCCAAAGCTGGGTCTGAAGTGCTGAATGATAAAATTACTAACTTCTGCAAATGGTTTAATCAGTTCTTTAATAAAGATTTTAATTAAATTCCTTTTTTCTACTTTTTGGAAACTTTATGTGCATTTATATTATATATAGAAACCAATTCACCATTTTAAGATTGTATTCGCTCCCTGGAATATGTACGCTGAGTTTGTCAGACACATTTATTTCCCATTTGCAGTTGTTCAAATCTTGACAAATTGGTTTGAATCTCAGACAACCTGTAAGTTCTGTAACTGGATATTAGTGTAGTGACAGAAAGAAAAGCGAGGAAAAAAACAATCAAGACTCGTTGCATTTTGTTTCGTTTTTTTTTTTGTCTTTATTGAATTGCTGTTAATCTTGTGGTAAGAAACAAGCAGCCACTTAGGAGTTTTAACAAGTTTTCCAACACAACAAGAACCTACAAACACACACACAACCACTGAGCAGTCACAGTGCCGTCAACATAACAAAGAAATGTCCAATAATAAAATAACACTGTTTAATAAGTGACCATAGAAAAAAAGCACCAGTTTTTATGACTCTGTGGGTTTCAGCGGAGACTTTACTGCCTCCAAACGGTGCTCTCCATGCAATGTGGCACAGGTGGTTCCCGTTGGCACGTTTATTCCTCCAACAATAATAATAAAAAAAAAAAACATTTCTAAATATATATATAGTACTCAGACATGAAGACGTGATCATGAATCAATATAATACTGGTCAGCAGGAATGAGACATCAACAGGAGGTGAGAGGATCGATATTTGTTTTATTTTTTCAGCCTGTGCAGCTCAATCTTCCTGCTCTGTGCTGAAACGCTGCTCTAACGACAAACCTGCTTCTTCCTACGAATACAGAGGCAATCCAAACAGAAACCTGCTAATTTCTTTCAGTTTTATAAAATCCGCGGACTCATTTATTAAATCTTCTAATGGTAGTTAACGCTCATTTCTGCACAGAATTGTTCAGTGAACAAGCTGCCAGTGGTGGAAAAGTGTGACAGCAGAATATTGCACAGAATCAGCTGCTTTATTATGAGATAATCTAGTGTTTCTGCAGGATTTTAATTCAAATCTGGACTGTCTTTGTTCTGAAACAGAACCCAGCTGTGAGAGCACCTGCAAAACGTACATCCATCAATTATTTCTTGATTTTCGTCATCAGCAGAAACACTTTTACCAAAGTTTACAGATAATTTATACATTTTTAAAGGTAAAAAAAATCCCTACACGATAAAGCAGCACTGAAACATAAAGAGCGGTGCAGCTTTAACAGGATACAACTCATTTTCTGTGCACCGTTGCACAAGAACAAGAACAAAAAGGAGTCAGACGTGTTCCTCACACGTTTGAGTTATTAACAGACTCCAGCCAACTGATGGAAGATAAATTAGTTTCAGTTCTTTGTGAGTCAAAACTGATAAAACTGCAGCTCTGTTTCATTATTTCATCTGTAGGGTTTTAAACAAGTGATAGGTGAGAGACCTTACGAGCACCAAAACAAACAGGGAGAAATATTCATGTCGGATTTAAATCTTTTCAGAGCGTGTTTTGAAAAGCAGGTTTCTTGTGTTTATTGTTTTTACTCAGATGCCTCTAAGTAATCCCTCTGGAATGAGACGAAACTGCATTCTGCCTCTATTCATGTGAATGACAATAACCCTTATTGTTATAATCTGGGTTAGCAAAAAAACGAGACAAAAACATTCCCCCCCATCAACTCTACCGTGAACAAACACTTCACACACTGCCAGTCTAATCATGATAAAAACACCTACATTTAGCTCTTGTGGATTCATAACTAGGACAAAACTTACAATCCTAGAAAAACCCACATGTAGGATTTTAAAAACCCGACAGACCCCGCTGCAGCTCGGGGTGATCGGAGGATATGTTCAGTTAGAGGCAGTGAAAGTTTAAGGACAGTTGGAGTCAAATCTTCCTTTTTTTTTAAAGAGCAGAGTTGCGAGGTCGCACGGTGTCGAAGCAGTTGGATTTCATCACCACACAGCAACTGGTCGTCCTCCGGAAACAAAAAGCCCTCTCAGCGGCGCCAAGCGGAGCGGGTGGCTTAATCACAAACAGAACCCAAACACATCTTCACGAGAAACTAAAGCCGAGGCGTCTACAGTGCACTGTATGTTTGTTTGTGACACGTCTGAAAGATATTTCACAGAATCCACTAATTTTTTTTTTTTTAATAATTCAGTCAACATCACTTCAAACCATCAAAAACTGTACTGGTTTCGATCTCTCACAGGTTAGTTTGATTTTTCTGCCTAATCAGGTCAAAAGATTCATAATGAGCAGAGTTATTAGTACGATTAGCTTGAATTTGGTAAAACTGTTTAGGTTTACAAATGGCCCTTCATTTTTCTATAACTGATCAGGTTAAACCAATTTAACCGCAAAGTAGATTTTAAAAAGTCACTTTTGCAAACCAAAACCTATCCGACTCATGCTTGAATTTATTCTCTTTTTTTAACTCTGTTTCTGTGGTGGAAAATCAGTGCAGTTTTCCTGGTTGCTTGGAAATATAATGAAACACAGAGGCTCGGACAGGTGAAGCTCCGGCACCACCGATTACCAAATACCACTGGAGCGACCCCCGGGAGGGGCCAGGATCCGAGCGGAGGACCTCTTCGGGATGTGGTCGTCAACTTGAGACCCTAAAAGGAGAATCATTGAAATATAACAGCGTTACGGCACGAACAGGAAGATCCCGAGTGTTACTGTTTGCTCTAATCAACCTGAAAGAGTGAAGGAGGACTCGTGCAGGTCTCGGACTCCTCCCTGGTGAACCCGACCGCTGGGTTTGTTCGGTGATTCTCCATCTATGGGGCCCAAACCGAGCTCCTTCTTCATCGCGTTTGCAACCTTGGCCACGTCTCCGGAGTAAGGATCCCTGTCTACCTTTTTATAGGCCTGATTCTGAAACAGAAACAGGAGGGATAAATGACAAAAAGCTTTCCTCGTCAACACATCTTATAAAAACAGTTTTATTATCCAATAACTATAAAAACATTCTGAGTAAAGGGAGAAAAGTCAACACTGCTGCTCACATGAATCTAATATTATCTGTTAATGAGCGTTATAAAAATATCTGTGTAAATTCTTGCTGATATTTCATTGTTTTGTTTCTGCTAAAAGGTTTTACAGTTTAATAATTCATCTTCAGAGCACAGCTGAGCACAAATGTCCCTGTTTGCAGTTCCAGCCTGAAAGGATGAATTATGTGCAAAATAAAAACAGTTTGGTTGATAACACTCAGCGTAAGCTGCAAATAAAGACGACTTTATATAATTAAGTTAAAGGAGAACTCTTAAGCTGTAGTTAAAATAATAAGTTAGTAATATTAATAATCACATTCTACTTAGACTGGATATCCAAAATATAATTTTCTGCATTATTTGAAGCCAGAGTTACATCGAATTTTGCTTTTGAAACTACAGCAATTATTAGCTTTTATTCATAAATTGGAAATGTAATAATTCCCAAATCATTTAATTAGTTTTTTCCTATTTATCCTAAAAAGGGGTTTTGAGAAATAGTGTTTCTTATTGGATTTCCTGTAGCATTAAGATCCTGACTGATGTAGTTTACAGTTAATATTTTACAAGAAGTGAGTAAATGGTTTCAGATAACGAGCGTTACAATCTGTCTGACTTAAATAAAGTTTTCACCTTCAAATAACTGCGTATTGACCGTCTGTAAACTGAAGCAGAACCAGAACGACTCCAGCAGCAGGAAAACAGAGTCAGCGAACGTTTATGTAGACCTTAAATCCTCCGCGCCCTGTCAGACACACCCAGCTGAGTGTCTCTGCAGCAGTTAGCTGCCAGCTGACGCAGCAGAGGACAGCGTGTGTCCTGCCGTCCTGCCGTCCTGCCGCAGAGGCAGTCAGAGCCAACCCACCTTTTCTCGCTGGACCATCTTCTTATAGAGGAAGTCGGGGAAAGTGCGCTGCGGGTAGAACTTCCCGGATCCTTCGGCGCACATGAACACGCCATTCTCACACACCAAACGTCCTCGGCTGATGGTGACCAGAGGAACGCCGTGGCAGCGCATCCCTTCGTACAGGTTGAAGTCTCCTCCCTGCACCTGAGTGCTCACAGAGATCGTCCTGCACGCAAAGAAGAGGAAATGTTGCCCTGAATCGTGTAATAACGATCTACATGATGAGATACGAGGGTATACCTTGTCGCATCTGGGTCCCACACCACGACATCAGCGTCCGCTCCGGGGATAACACGTCCTTTACGTGGATACAGGTTGTAGATCTTTGCGGCGTTAGAGCTGGTCACGGCCACAAAACGGTTCTCATCCATTTTCCCTGTAACCTGCAGACATGATGCAAATGTAGAGAACAAAGATAACGCTGACATCTTAATATGGCTGCTTGCTTTAAGAACACATCATCCTTCATCTCTTGTGACTCAGCAGTAGTGTCTCAATAGAGGCGGCTCCATTAATGTGACTGTGACGCAAGCTAAAACTAAATGCAAATAAATTTTCATCCCGTCTTGTGTGTGTGGACGTACCACTCCCCTTTCCCAAATGACACTCATCCTGTCCTGGACTCCAGCCACTCCGTGAGGGATTTTAGTGAAATCTTCTTTGCCCAAAGCTCTCTGCTTGGTGAGAAACGGACGGTGCTCTGAAGCCACGACGCTCAGAGTGTCACTGCAAACAGAATAAAGCCGCTGCATCGACGTTCAACAAACAGAAACGCTGCAGACAGTAGCTGCTTTAATTTGCTATCATGAGTATTCTAATTAAAAACAGAGCAGCAGAGTGCTGACATATGCTTGCATACTTTCCCAGCAGGCCCATGAGGTAGCTGGGCGTGTTTGGGTCCAGGCGTAGAGGCGGGACGATGACGTGAGCGGCGGCGTGAGCCCAGTCCTGGTGGTAATACTGCATTCCGTTCAGCACAGCGTGAGCCACTGTGGTCTCTGCGTGGACCACCTTACCTGCACAGATAAAGACAGCGAGAGACAACTGTCTTATTGTCTTTGTTGTGGTTGTAGTTGCTGTTTGTTTTTGTGACTGGAGGAGTCACCCACCCTGCATCTTCGCTGCAGCGATCATGTCTCCAGCAGACGTACAGGACATGTTCACAATGTAGATGGGGCAGCGGGCCTGGAACCACAGACAAATTCAGTAACTCATTTAGTAATTAATTAATAACGGCACAGAGACAAAGTGATAACATCTGAAGTTTTTACCCGGTTGGCGATTGTGATGGCCCTGTGAGTAGCTTCAGACTCAAGCTGCGGCCAAAAACACATAAAATGAAAAGGTAAACATTAGTTTATCAAACCTTTAAGGTCAAGCCTAAAAGATTTATTCATACGTAGCACTTGATAAAAATAAATGTACATCATGTATAAAAGATCTACAGTTTACTTAACGTGATCAAGATTTTACAGAATTAGGTACAACGAACGTGTAAGAATAAAATATTTTCGCAGGGGTTTTTTTTTTGTACAAATTGGATCAGTTCATTCTAATGGTTGAAAAAAGTTAAATCTACAAGAGAAATAGTAATTGCTGCAAAGTGACCTCCTCTGGTCGGCTGATCTCTATTCCCTCTGGTCCACTGATGCCCAGCTCCAGAGCCTCTTTGGCTCCCTGAAAACACAGAAAACCATCGCTGAACTTCAGGTTGGTAAAAACCTTCCTTGATTTAGAAAGGAGGCTAGTTAATGGGAGGATTGGAACAGTCTTTTTTCTGTTCTAATGGACGTATGGATGAAGTCAGTCATGAAAAGTAGTTTCAAAGTTTGCTGAGCACCTCTGCCACCAGCTCTCCATTTTCAGCGTGGACGCGTGCAATGGCGCCGATGTCCTTGCAGGTCTGCAGCGTCTGATAGAGCTCCGAATCCCGAAGCATCATCAGGTCTTTGTAGGCCATGAACATCTGGAAGGAGTTCACTCCATGCTCCCTCACCAGGGTCTCCATCTCATTTCGGACCTGTTTGAAGGAGAAATCAGAGGTTGTGTGTTTTTGTAAAGCATTTATTCTTGCATTTTGGCAGCTGATGAAGTGCATTAGGCTGTATGAATGTGGTCAGAAAGATAAAGCTTGTGTGTGTGTGTGTGTGTGGATGTGCAGGGGTATGTTTGCCCGTGTTTGTTATATGGGGCATGAAATGAGCTTGGAAAGCAGCCGGAATGAGATCACACTGGATTTACGCTGCTGATTATCACGACCCTACAGGGGCGTTTGCCTCACAGAAAAATCAGTTTAAAACAATTAAACTGAAGTGAAAGAAAACCATAAAGTATGTGCTGTTACACTAAACAGCACAGACAGAGACATACACACACACCACAGTTTCAAGGAGCAAAATATGGACAAAAAAAAACTTTCTGCACAACAGTAGCTCTATATTTATCGACCAGCATCAGTTTTTCGCTGTGGCCTCCTGTGTTTCAGTTTTTGACTGAAAACACAATAAATCGTTTAGTTTTTTAATTAACTCCGTCTGTTTAAATGTTGTGTGACGAACATGAGCAGTTTATCTTTGCCAAACGCTGCATAAATCATCCAGATTACACAAAGTTCTGGATTAAGGTCAAAAATATTATCACTTTTTCAAAGGCTCCACCTCTGATGAACTGTTACTTAAAGATTATGAGCAAACAGGAAAACAAACTCAATCTGTTTGGTGAAAGTAAGATTATTTCTTATCAGACAAGCCAAAAAAAAATTCAATAACCAAGATGCCAATAATAAAAAAAATATATATTTTAGTAGCAGTAAGATGATTAGTCATCTGAGAGTAAATTATTCTGAAAATCTATCTTCATGAAGAAACACATTTAGATCTTTCTACAAGAGAATTGCATTTTTTATTGATTTTTATGCTTTAATAAACTATAACTTGAATATAGTTGAATTCAAGACAAAGCATTCCAAAAAGAATCTTGAATCAAAAAATGTCTGCTTGGAACTTTGTAATATTTTCCAGTAAAATCTACAAATGGAGCGAATCCCTTCCTGAATACCAACCAGAACTGATAAAACAAAAACGCAAACAAAGTCCAGGTTGTATTTTTACTGCATCGTGGCGCTATAAGAACAGCTTGATTGTAGAGAATGTGGCGTGCTGACATTAAACATTTGACTTGATGTAACAGGATGTGACACGTGCACACGTCCAGCAGATGATTCAGTGCAGACTCCGAGGCCAAAGGCTGAATACGGCAGGATAACTCACTGAGCATGTGCATTAACCCACTTCCTGCGGGTTTAATGTAGGTCAACGTGCATTAGAACCAGATAGGAAAAAGGTTGGGCTGCTTTATTCAGAAAACTGAGCTTTTTGAGTAAAAAGGCAAAGAATGTTTTAGTTCTGTTCATTCATTCATTCATTCATTCAACTACATCTGCCACCGCGCTGCAGTCGTTCCACATTCAGTCAACTAGTTCAGCAAACACTATTACTAGTAACACTTTTATCCCAACTAATGGCACTATTGCCTAACTAGTTGGAACAAAAGTCATAGTAGTCAGCCACTTTGCTGCACTAGTAATCAAAATATTCACTAGTCAAATAATGCAACATCATTTGGCCTTATTTGTTAACTAGTGCATCTAAAAATGTCAACTAGTCAACCAGTGTGTCTAAAATGTTGACTAGTTACCGAGTAAGGCCAGAAATATTTACTGGTCAATTAGTGAAAACGAATTTGGCCTTACTAGCTGACTAGTTAAAGCTCTTTCTAACCTTACTACTTAACTAGTGCACTTAAAATTGTGAACTAGTCAACTAGTGCACCTTAAATGTTTACCAGTAGATTAGTTACATTTACTGGTCAAATTTGGACTTATTAGTTGACTAGTTAAAGCGTTTTGTGGCCCTACTACTAAACTAGTGCACTTAAAAATGTCAACTAGTCCATCTGTGTGCCAAAAATGTTGACTAGTTAGCTGGTAATGCCCTAAACACCCACTAGTTGACTAGTTGAAGCTTCGTTAGCCTTATTTTTTTTTTAACTAGTGCCCCTTTAATCCTGTAGCTGTGAACATTTGATGCCAGTTAGGGTTGAAACAGGACAGCTAACGGAGCTTTCTTATTGGCCGTCCAGCTGCAGGTTTCATGTGGCTCATATCTGTCTGGCGGTGTTTTGCGACTCCGCCTACTTCTCGAGTCCCGACCGGGGCTTACCTTCGGCCCCCACCAGGTCACCCCAACGTGCAGAGCGTAGTCGCAGCACGCCTTGGCGTCTGCCAGAGCTCGACACTTCTCGTAGGCGTCCAGCAGGGAGCAGTGCTGCTCAGGCAGGACCAGAGCCATCACCATGGTGGTGCCGCCCATCAGAGCCGCCTGGATGAGGTGAGAGTGGGACAGGGGGTGAGGACGGGGGACAGAGGGGTGACAAAGGGCAGACAGACTGATTAGAAACGTGAACAATGATTCCAGTGTAAAGCACACAGACACTGTTTGTCCGGTGACAATAAAAGCTTTCTTATGAGCTGGTGCCTCATCATCAAACAGTCCTTTATTTACTGACTGCACACATCAGAAAACAACAAAGATAAGGTGGGGAAAGAAGAACAGCTCCTCATTGCAAATATCTTGATATTTACTGCAAAGATGCAAATTTACTTGACTACAAAATAAAACATGAATAAACTCTGAGTTTAGTCTAAAATGAACTTGAACAGCCCAGGTTCAAGCTGGAGAACAGACTGAAATAAAATAAAAATTCTCAGAAAACTGTAAAAAAAAACCTCAGTCGATCTAAACGTAACGCCTGGTTTTAAAGAATCTCAAAATACGCTGTAAAGATGTGAAAACGAGGTGAAGGAGAGTCAGAAAGAAGACGTGAACAGAGCGGCGTGTCCGACTTGTCCAAATGGTAAATGCTCCTTTGTGTAACCATGACAACAGATACTGGCTCAGCCGTTTCTGTCGCATGTCCCCACCCTTTTCCTCCTCCTCCTCATCTCTCCATCGAGTCCCTCACTCAGTGTCCTCTCAGTGAGGAATGACATAAAAATTGAATTGTAATCGTAACTGAGAAGTGAAACAAACAGATAAAATTAAATGTGGTCTGTTTCCGCCTCCTGCAACAGAGACTTCAGTGGTAATGAACCAGAATAAAACCAAGCTAAATTTAATCATTTCTGCACCAGTTTCATTCGTGTCACAGACGAGGCGGGACCTTCTGGTTTCAGGTGACAGCTCCAGCTGCCAATGAGCCTTCAGGTATCTCGTTACCATAGAAACCAGCCAGGAGGACGCGCGGCGTCAGCAGAGGAGACGTCGGCGTACACGGCCACGAAGGCTGTGGCGTCATTGATCACTGTCAGAGTATGCAAATGTGTGTGTGTGTGCATGGGAGCGTGAAAGATCGGGGATTGTGGGACTTGGGCTGTCTGCCTGCAGGGTCTAAATTAACATTTACTGCCAGTCTGCTTCTAAAAAAATAAAAAAAGCACAAATAGGGTGAGGAAGAGTAAAAAACAGGAGAGGAGCACAAAGAGAAAAACTCGGTGTGAGAATAAAAAACTATGTCTGATCGCTGAAATGTTTTTAAGCTGACAGGGTCCTGTTTGTAGGCAATATTTAAAACCTGTTATCACAGAAACATCCAAATTTAGACTTTTATAAATACGCCTCAAAGAGAATAAATACCAGGATCAGTGAGAAGCCTCTGCTAAATTAGTAAACTTACACTTTAAGATGAAACTTTTCTCTATTTTAAGTCTTTAACCCAGTTCTATCATTACAGAAAACATCTAAAAGATTCAAGACAAGATCAATCCAAACTTAACAAATATATCATATAAATGGCAAAAGGAAAGATGTGACGCAATGTTTGTATTTTATGTCAAATGATTACAGGAACCTCGTGTTGTAGGTCAGAGGTCAGTTTAAAACGCTTCGCTGACAAAAAAAGAAAAACGAGGAAAGAAATCCAAAAAGAGCTGAACTGAGAGAGGAAATCAAGGAAATGATGACAATCTGACCCTGAAATGTTTTTAAAAAAGAAGCATATTTACTGAAAGTGGCTGCAGGCGGGATATCAAGGAACGGAACGAGCAGGAAGTATGAAATAAACCAGAAAAACTACAGGAACGAAACCTGAACACTCGAGAAATAAAGATTTAACACAACAAGAAATTCACCAGGTGCTGAAGGAACACCTTAGGTTTTAACATCAGGTTGGTTTTGGGATTAAACACAGTTTCGAATGACAATAAAGTCCACAGAAAGTCATACAGTTTTAAAGGAGAATCCTGGGTTTGCCACGTAAAGGAACAAAAGTGAAATTATTTCATAATAATTTCCTTTTTGCTTTCCAGCCCATCCTGGATTAAAAACCGTATCAGAACAGACAGAACATGAAACATGACTGACTTTTACTGTTCTTATCACATGATAATGAAATTATTTGTATATTTATGTTGATTTTTTTGCAGCAGTGATGTTTATGTAAACATGTGGATTCAGAAAGGATTAAAGGTTAATTTGTTATTTTAGGACATTTATTAACCAAACACACTTCAGACTGTTATAACACAGAGCACTAAACCAGACACACAAACAGTGTTTAATATGAATGCCCCGCTCCGTTTAAGACCCCCAGCCTGTGAAAACAATCCCAGGAACACAGGGAGGGGATGAATGAATGAAAATGAGCGTCTGTCTGCTGGCATGACAGCAGGAAATAAAGCTGCAGCTGAATATTTATACAGCAGTTTGTTAAAAACAGGGAAGGCTCTGGATGTTCGCCTCAGGTAGACGGATTACCTCCGCTGCTCTCTGATCACCTCTAACACCTCCCCTTTCTCCTTCCTTCGTCTCTTCAAACTGCAGGTAAATAAAACGATCTCTGTGGCGCCTACCAGGACAGATGCTGCTCTGGAAATGTCAGGGCGATGTCCTGTTTCAGTAATCCTAAGGATGTATGGACTGAATAACAGTGACAGCTGATCAAATTTAACTATGTTTTAACTTATGGTGTTAATATTTCTACTACTAGCAATGATTCAGAGGGTTGATAAGCAACATAACATGAACCTGCACCTGAATGGAGCGCGGTGTGGGCAGTCCACGCCAAGTTACAAAAACTGGGAGGTGCAGGACAACGAATTGCAACACCACGCCAGATGAGGGACGGCGTGATTGCGTCACCTTCGCTCGATGTCCAGTGTGTATAAAGTAAAGTATGAACCTGACTTTATTTTGCCAGTCCTCACCTCTCTGCAGTCAGTCATCTTGGTTTGCTCCCTGCCTGGTTATTCGTACGCGCCTCAAGCTTTTGATTTCTTTCGCATTTCCTTCCCCATTAGTTTTTGTTTCACATTAAATCCTCTTTTATTTATCGAGTCCTCAAGTATGTCTGCATCCTTGGGTCCTTTACTATTAAACCTGACAGGAACAAGTTAAAAGTTTTTTTTTTAGCTTTTCACTTACATCCCAACAAATAAAATGTAAGCCATTAAATGCAAATAAAGGCATAAAGATCCGTAGATGTGCATTTTATTCTGTGCATTCTTCTATCAGCCTTTAAAAGCCCCTGAAATTTGTGCATTTGTGACCTTGTGTGTGTTCGGGTTAACCATTAAACACTGTTATAGAAACTGTCCTCCTGCACAGAGGGGGTGGACGGGTGGAAGGAAAACTTGGGGGCAGATTGTTACAAAGCATTCGGGGGGGAGGGAAGAGGATGCAGAGGGAAACAGTTTTGGGGGTTCATCAGGAATGCACGAGCCGTAGCCATGGTAACACGGCCAGCGTAGGGATGACACAATGCCGCCGCGGTCATGTGTGCTTTTCCTCTCCCATACAGGAGCAGGGGGTTAGTTGCCATGGCAGCGAGGGCGGCGGGTAAGATGGCTGGGGGGAGGCTGGCGTTCAGACAATTCAGTTTTCCTCAAACTCCTCTCAACACACTTCGGTTTGAGCTAAATGAATCCCAGGCTTCGATTCGCTCAGCGACAGCAGATTTCCCTGCAATGATGCACCACCGGTGTGTCAAAGATTAAAGATACAGACGGGTTTTAAATTCATGGTGATGGTTTATTTGGCCACAACTCTGATGCAACCTGAAATATCTTAATAATCTCTGGATAGATTGATGTAGAATTTAGTACAAATACTCCTTAGTCACACATTTAAACCTCAAAATTTAACTTAAAGCTTTAAAAATGAACGGAAATGGTGTAAAATTAGTTGAAATAACATGATGTGTGTATGAAACCGTAGGCCTCTTTAAATGAAACATACACTGAGACTTTGCCTCGGGTAACAAATAATAAATGTTAGACGAGATCAACACAAAGAGGCCAAAACATCCTCCAAAAAACACGAACAATGCTGTGGGCAATAATTAGGCTTCTCTTCTCTGAATTTTAAAATCTCCAACTTATTAAATCTTCATCTTTCCCCCTGAGTCTTAGACGACTAGTGCAAAACATTAACCACCATGGAAATAAACTAACAAATCAGCACAAAGGAAATCTTTTAGGTGTGTGTAATTGTTTTTACTGTAATGATGGGGACCTAAAGCTGACCAGACTTCACTCATGTGGCCCAAACTGCAGCCCTCAGGCAGACAAAGGGAATTTTAAAGTTCAAACATGGTTTTAGTGTTAAAGGATAAGAGTTCATGATGTTGGAAAACAGGTAATAAAACCTAAAATAACTCAAATCAGGGGTGAATGTTTGAGTAAAGAAAAGACAAAGACGGTAAGACAGTATGAGCTGTTTCTGCAAAGTCCCTGCAAAGATAGAGAGACACAACATGCGTGTGTGTGTGTGTGTGTGTGTGTGTACCTTGGTGCCACTGTAGAAGTCGTCCTGAATGCTGGCGTTCATGAATGTTTGCTGCAGATGCACGCAGGTGTCGATTCCTCCAGGTAACACCAGCTTCCCGGAGGCATCGATCACCTTGGCCCC
The DNA here is from genome assembly GCF_001649575.2 of Kryptolebias marmoratus. Lineage (NCBI taxonomy): Eukaryota > Metazoa > Chordata > Actinopteri > Cyprinodontiformes > Rivulidae > Kryptolebias > Kryptolebias marmoratus. The sequence continues at coordinate 4,095,318 of NC_051448.1, forward strand.
ACCGGGTATCATCAGTTCCTTCCCGACCTGACACACAACACAAACGCACAATTTCAACAACGTAACCCACGTGTGTCGCAGCATAATACAAAAGTGAACTAATCTTTAGCCCATTTATAGTTTTCACATGGATCTGTGGCGATGAATGAAGGTTGAGCAGCTTTGTGTGGTACGTTAAAACAACAGGAATCTACCCGCTTCTCCTTTCTGGGTCGAAGGGAGCTGGGCACGAGGCAGGGGACACCGTGGACATGTCTCCAGTCCATCACAGGGACACATAGAGCCAAACAACCATTCACCCTCTCACTCATACCTGGGGACAATTTTAGAGTTACCAATTACCCAACATGAATGTTTTTGATCAGGGAGAACGTAAACTCCACCCAGAAAGGACCCAGGTCGGGAAGCGATCCGGTGACCTTGCTGTGAGGGGACAGCTCTAACCACTGCACCACCATGCCACACCGTTACTAATATGATGGAGGTAAAATGCCTCCTTTCCATGGCATCATTCTTAGATCCTGGGAATGAAAACGGTGTAAAATCTGATTAAATAAAATATTACACAGAAGTGTGTAAATCCTGCAACAAACAAACCAACCATGTCTTCTTAAATGCAACTTAAAAACATCTTTTTGGGCTCAGTTCATTAATATTCATAACATTTCTTTTGTTTTTGGTACAGTGTGTTTTAAAACACAATAAATGTTCGTATAAGTTGGAACTGAAGGCCTTCTGTTAAAACTTGTGTGTAACATTGGTGTTGAGCTCCTGTTTCAGTACGAGCTCGGCCAAGTCGTCCATGTTTCTGAGTAAAATGGAGCCTCTTTAAATAAACCGATGGTTATCACCATGACAACATCCTGCGAGCTAATTATAGTGTTCGCAATCAGTGTTATAGAGTTCACTGAGTGGTTAAATCTTTTTCAAACGTAGTGTTGTGAGATGTGAGTCCTTCCAGCGGCTGAGGATACGCCAGACAGTGAGAGAATTTCCAAGGAATTCGGAGCCGTGCGAGCGTCGTAATGCGTTCACCTGCTGTATGATGCCGTTCTCGATGTAAACATCTGCTTCCTGTGTGAAGTCATCGTTCACCACCTTTCCTCCTTTAATAAGGATACGCATAGCCCCCATGTTAGCAGCCATAGTCCTACAGGAGAAAAGATGTAAAAAAAAATCAATGTTAAAGACAAACACAGAAGCATTAACACGGTTGTTTCTTCAAGTTTTTAGAGCAAACTCGTTTCACTGTGAAGTAAATTAAATGTTCTCATTTGAATTAAATACCACGAACTTTACCAAGACTTATCCGGTTAAGGCACAACGTGGAGCTTTAAATCCAAAAGGTGTGTGAAGAGAGACGATCACAACTAGTCGGAATAAAAACCGTTGTAGGTCTAAAACGCTGACATACTGGACTGAAGCCACAAAAACAAAATATAAGGAGGAAAATATTTAAAGCCTTAAAAAGGACAGGACCCTCAAATGCCCAACCATGTTTAAGCATTTTATTTTTTTTGTGCAATACTCACTACAACAAATCTAAAGCACTAATAATAACTAATATTGTTAATTTCTACTTCATTGACTAAGAGTTTGAGAACAAAATGCCTTCCTGGATGTTTAGGCTTCTTGATAAAGTTGAAGTGATCTTGCAGAAGCATGCATGAAGCAGAGTTGAAGAAGCACGTTTTGAGCTACACATCCAGACTCTTCTAGTCGAATAACGGCATCAGGAACAGTTCTTCTGTGTTTCCTGCACGGATGGCTGCACGCAGGGTGTTTGATGGCGGGACACAATGGCCTCCCAGTTACACAGAAACAACACAAAGAGGCGGAGGAGGAAAAAAAAAAGAGGAAGGAGAGGAGAGAGGGGACAGAATGATGACAAGAGAAAATATCTGGAGCCTGAAATCTGAACTCCGACAAGACATGATGAGAGAATAAAGAATCTATTTATATAAAAAAAAATACCAAAAATGATGGGAAGTTTCTTCATTAAACTGAATTTCAAGCTGATCAGCTTAAAAAAGAAAAGAATAAGTAAATATTCAGGTATTCTATGAAATTCAGTGAAAGTTAGTGACATCAACAGCTACTGCTCCTAACGCTAAAAGGCAAGTCAAGCAACGAGCTTCTGTGGTTCTTTAAATATACGGTAAAGATCCAACGACTGAGTGTTTTAAACCACACAGGAATAATCTGGACTCAGATCAGACTCCAACTGACTGCGGGATAAATGAGGGGGGAAAATAAAATAAATTAATCTGCAGAAGAAAACGTGACAAAGAATATGAGATGAGAACTAAAGCAATGCCCTGAGGGCCAAACAGGCAGAATAAAATATTGTTGTTGTTGTTTTCTGGAGAACTGGAGCGCTTTTAAAGGAAAAATAGGCAACACACACAAACATTAACGCACATATTTGACAACTATTATGGCTTTAACAAAATAAAGCAATAATTGCATGACTTTAAAAGGACTTTTCAGGGGTCACCACAGTGAGTCCTCCTCCATCAAACTCCGTCTTCTGCGTCCTCTGTCCTCCATGTCCTCTCTAACTGCATCCATATACGTCCTCTTTGTCTCTAACATCCTTCTGTCCCTCCTCTGCACATGTCCAAACCATCTCAGTCTGTCCTCTTTGTCTCTAACATCCTTCTGTCCCTCCTCTGCACATGTCCAAACCATCTCAGTCTGTCCTCTCTAACTTTATCTCCCAGTCCTTCAACCTGTGCTGGAGCTCTGATGTCCTCATTCCTAATCCTGTCCATCCTCGTCCCACCCAAGGAGAACCTCAACATCTTCAGCTCTGACACTTCCTGTTCTGTCTCCAAACCAAACAACATGGCTGCTCTCACCTCTGTCTGTAAACCTTTCCTTTGACCTTTGCCCTTTGCTGCCACCCTATTGTCACAAATCACTCCTAAAACCTTTCTCCATCCTGCCTGGACTCTCTTCTTCACCTCTTTACACCCGTTTTCCTGGACAGTGGACCATAAGTCCTTGAAGTCCTGCACCTTTGTGACCTCTGACCCTGTGGCCACCATCGGCTGACTAAAATCCCTCTGTTGATCAGCATCTATCTCTGATACAGCCTAATAAGTGATACAGTCTAACACAGCTGTCCTCCTGAGTCTTCATATGAAAACACAAGTGATGAACTTGTGGAGATCTTCAGGCTCCAAAGTAAAATCTCTAGAAGAACGCAGAGTCTTTTTCACCTCTAAAATGCAATCTCATTTTAACACTTTACGGCTTCACTAACTGCAAATTTAATGTCTTGTTTCCATTTAATTTATTACATTTTGATCACACTCCTTTTGTGCAGACAAAAAAAATGAAATATGAAATAGTGAAGCTTTTAGCAGCTGAGACAGAAGAAAGTGACGTTTAAATCGGGTTTGGTCTTTTTTAACTTGAATGTTGTCTCTGAGACGGGGGAGTAAAACGCTGACTTCACAGGATGGAGGTTTGTGTGTTTGTGAGCACTTTAAAGCCAGAGGAAATTAAAGTCGACTTATATAATTGACACAAAAACACACAGCTCCGGAGCTGTTTCAGGGAGAGATTAACCTCTTAGAGCCAGCTGATGGATTTAGGTTTTCTTCAACGCAGAAAACAAACATCCTTGAGCTTGAACTTTAAATACTGATGGGCTGTACTCAGACGTCCACACAGAGCCTCACATCCATACTAGGGCCCCCGTGAACTCTGACCCCCGTGAACTCTGACCCCTGTGAACTGACAGCCAATCAGCAGCTTTAAGAGACTGCAGAATATTTACCAACATACAGAAAGTTGATCTTTCTGAACTACAAGCAAAAACAAACAGATATATTTCACATCATGCCTGTTTTTATTATTAATTTTTTAAAATTTATTTTAGTGGATGTTTTGGGTCTTTGAGTCAACTTGAAGAGATTTGAAATAAAAAATAAACAAAAACAGAAACATGAAGCAACTTGAGAAGAAATAAGACTGATTTTTGAAATTTGAGGGATTATGCAGCAAAAGTTGACACCTTTGTAATGTTTCATGAGGAAAAATGTTATCCGGTTTGGAAAGTTTAATGAGTTTTCCTTCTGTCGCGCTCACTTCTGCATCTTTTACTCGGTCTGTTGGACAATGTCTCGGTCCGGGCTGGAGTCAGAGACTTTTAAAACAAGATGGCAGGGCGGAGATGGTTGTGTAGCTTTAAGAGTACCAGCTGATAACACTGTCATTAGGTTTTAAATACAGTAATGTAGGAAAGATAATAAATGACACATAATTAGTTCTAAATTAGTTCTTTATCTTCTGGAAGATTCCTCTCCAGAAGATAAAGATAAACTCAATCAAAAAGCTGCTTTTCTGAAAAGCCATCCAAATTTAATTTGCGTGTAATCTTTCGTGGATTTATTAGACTGCACCGAACAAACAATTAATGCGTGTTTGCTTTTTCTGCAGCATCTCAGCAGATTTAACGGACAGACACACACACACATGGGTGTGTACAGCAGGTTCAAAAGGACTCCAATACCTTATCGACACAATTTAGAAACCTTATAAACAGAGAGACCCACCCTGACTGTTCTGCTCCCTGCATGCAGCTTTTTAACGGGGTGTTAATGAATAATAAACGAGGAGCTGGAAGGAGCGTCACATCACCCCATCTCACACACCGACTCATCGCTCGGGTCAAACCAAACACACAAAACACAGCTTCAAACACCGCATACCAATAAACCCAACCGCCAAACCGAAAATAAGCAAACTGTGCAGAAAATCACTCCCTGTAACTGTTTCTGATTGTGCTTGCTCTGATGAAACTCCCACAAGAAGTCATGTTTCGATGCTTTTTAAGAGCTGGTTTTTTGCTTCTATGTCATACAAGTTTAAAAAATTAGTCAATAACTATTTGTAGTCAGATCTGTCTGACTGTTAGTAAAATATCTCATGAACCACTACACACTCATGTCAGAATGTCACATGAAATCATTTCAAATCATCTGAGGTACAGAGTGTATTAAATGGTCCATATAAATAAAGCTGTCTCACCTATAAAACATTTCTGTATGTTTTATGTTTATTCTAATTCAGCTGCCGTCAGTTTAGATGTTAGAGGCATGAAGTGCAGTCAGAAAACCAACAGAAAGCAGGAAATAAATAAATAGATAAAAATAAAACATAAACAGAAAAAAACCTCTGGTGTGCAATCAGGGAAATTAGAAATGATTATAAATATATTGTTACTATATTGTTTATATTTGATAAAGTAGCTGCTGACATCCTCAGATGTCTGCTTCTGCAGCTGTGCAAGCTGTGTGTGTGTGTGTGTGTGTGGGTGTGAAAGGAGGAGACAGCTGCTGACTCCTGCTTGATCTGGGTGTAGTAACCGCCATGGGGATGGACGATGTGCACGGTGCATTTGTGTGTCACAGTCAATATATGTGAGCCATGAGTGTGTGTGTGTGTGTGTGCATTGGGGTGTGTATGTGTGTGTGTGTGTCTGCAGTTATTTTAAAAGCCAGAACAGACAAGCATCAAACAAATTTACAGACTGTTGGAGATAAAAATAGACGTAAACCACACACACACCCACTAACACACACGCAGAAACACACACAGGGATGTTCTGTGAATGATGTTTGGTGCTGGGGGAAGTATGGATGAATATGCAATTAGTGACACACACACACACACACACACACACACACACACACACACACCTAAACATACCTATGTTTCACCAGCAGCTGCAGAAACAACGTGATCACTCGTTTGACCACGAGGGCTTTTATCACACAGTGGGAGAGTAAATAATATCTTCATTTGTTTTAAACTTGCCCTGATGATGGACCTGTGCTCCTGTGCTTTGACAGGAATAACTCAGCAGTTCCAGGGCTGCTGCTCTAAAGGTAAACAGGTGTGCAGAGCAAAGACCTGCTCAGGCAGAAACCAATCGGACCAAACCAAAGGTTGGCTGCAAAACCATCAAAAAGTTAAACGTTTTACCATGTAAAGATAATGTTATACTAAGAGGCAACACTGCAGATCGAAGTTACAGCCATGATGTTAAAGATTATTTAACGTTTTATAGCAAGAAATGATCCAGAAAACATACAACCCCTGGCAAACAAATATGGAATCACTCAACTCAGAGGAAAAATCAGTCTGTAATTTGCATTTCTGAAACAAACACCTGGATCAAATTAAATCTGTTTATTATTCTTTAGTCAAAAAAGAGCTCTGACTGACACGAATCGTGGCTCCAACAGGAGAGAAATGGAGGAGAAATGCTGCAGAAGATGTTGGTTGTTCCCAGCCAGCTGTGTCTAACATCTGGGCCAGGTACGAACAAAATGGGAAAGCTGTAAAACAGATAAACACCGGTCGACCAAGGAAGACGTCAAGGGGTCAAGATAGAAAACTTAGATCCTTGGAAACATAAAATTAAAGAAATGAGAAATGAGCGGGCGGAAAGTGGAGTCGACGTCTCTAAGAAATCCCTTCAAAGGAAAGGGATTCACAAACAGAAAAGCCAAATAAAAGCCATCATTACCAGAAAAACAGACGTTTCTACAGTCATGACGATTTGGGCTGCGTTTCAGGGAAAAGGAAGTCTTTACATCTTTAAAGTCTACGTTGAAATTTTGGACACTTTTCTGACCCCATCAGTGATGATAATGGATCACGCCACAGGGCAAAGGACGTGAAAACCTTCCTTCAAGACAGACATATAACATCCATGGCATGGCTCGCAAATAGTACTGTACTTATATAGCGCCTTTCTATCCAACCGGGCCGCTCAGAGCGCTTTACAACACAGTCTGTCCTCATTTCTCCACTCCCATTATCTACTACATCTCTACAGAGCCAATCTGAATAAATCAGTCTATAATCAGTAATCAGTGCTTTAGATTACATTCATACACTGATTGAGAGGGGTTCAGCGTCTCGCCCAGGGACACTTCAATATGTGGCACACAGGTGGAATGGTGGAATCGAACCCCCAGCTGTCTCGTTAGACGACCGCTCCATCAACCTGCAAAGCTGACCTGGAAACAGCAACGAGTTGGAGCACTGCTTGACATGAGTCGGGTCCACGCCTCAGAGATTTAAAATTGTTGTAAAAGCCAGAGGTGGTGCAAAGCAGTAGTAATCGTGATTCCATATTTTATTCCTTGATCTGAAAAATCAATCGATCTGTACCCGTCTACAGCAGTTATATGTATTTCCTTTTTTTACTGTTTTCTAATGGCACAAGAAAAGAAGGCTTTATTTATTTGTTTATACAAAATTAAACAGAAAGAACATCCTCCTAGAGAGGTGATTCCACATTTTTCTTGCCAGTGGGGGTTGTATGCATTCCTGATGGAGCACACCACATGCAGAGCAATTAATTAGGATGTTTTTTTAATGTGTTTAATTCATTGTTCTGCACCTGGAAGAGTCTCACATCCATGCAAAGAGCTCAGCATCCTTCACACCCTGCAGGTAAATCACCACAGATCCGCACAATGCTGGATCTTCGCCATCATCTTCACCGTGACTACACGTATTTTGGCAAAATAAAAAAAGGAAAAAATAAGATAGCAGAGAAACAATGACTGTCTTATGTAAGATGCAACACACAGCCCCTTTAAAAACAGCGACAAACACGCACACGATCGCGCATTTTTAGACGCACTCCATCGCATCTCGCCCACATTTCCGAAGGCTGACAGCCTCCCGTTTGCACTTCAATTCATTCATTTTGGCCTCCTACAATAAAAAAAAAAACAAAGGTTGGCCGTACGTGTTTATTAATTAAAGGTGTCAGCCGGTAAATATAAAAAAATAAGCAACAAACCTGACATGAATCTGAATCGAGGGAGGGAAATTTAACGGTTAGCTAGCTACACGAACGTAGCCATCATAAACGTTTAATGGGCAATTTATTCATATAAAATATAATTCCTGCGGTAAAATCCAACTATTTTAAGGACAATTGTCTAATAACAATAAAACATACGCAGTGACATCGTAATTTATAGCTTTCCCCACCTCTTTTTTTGTGTTTTTTCGTCACCTTTTTTATGGATTCCTCCTCCGCCGGAGCTTCTGTCAGTTACCGAGCAGCAGCCGAGTGCGCGAGGACAGCTGGCACAGCGCGAGCCGCAGATGCTTCTCGGCTGACTGTCCGGCTGCAGCCAATCAGATGCATCTCGAACCGGAGCAACAGAAGGGCGGGCCAATCAGAGCGAAGATGGCCATGAAGGCAGGATCTTGTCGCTCAGATGGAAAAAAAAGGGGCGTGACTCGCCGGCAGTCCATGTTGCATTCAAATGCTTTTTGGAACTATATTGATTGACACCCAATATTTACTGATATTTTTTGATAAAACCAATAAATGAAAACACAAAACAGATTAAACTGAACTGAATCAAATGGTGCAGTTTGAAAGAGTTTACTCCTGTAGTTTCCCAGATACAATATATTGCCAAAAGTATTCACTCGCCTCCCTTCACACATAAACCTGAGTTCATCCCATTCTTCATCCACAGGGTTTAATCTGATGTTGGCCCACTCTGCTTCTATAACAGCTTCAGCTCTTCTGGGAAGGTTTTCCACAGGTTTAGGAGATTTTATGGGAATGTTGGACCATTCTTCAAAAAGCCCATTCTTTCACTAGTGGTTGTAGAAGCAGTCTGCACGCCTAGATGCTTGATTTTATTCACCTGTGGCCGTGGCAGTGATTGGAACACCCGAGTTTAATGATTTCATTTAGGCAATATATCCATATATTCATAGACAATTCTGAAATGCGGCTCAGCTGGTTTTATTTTTTTTCCAACTCGATCCCAAACAGCTCTTTAATGGACGTCGCCATTGTTGAGCTAATTTTCCGTCACTTCGTTTGAGCCGTAGCTAAAGAAAAGCAGGTGGTAGATGGCTGCCGTTCACAATATTTGTTTGCAAATTAATGGATTTAGGAACACATCAGACATGAGAAAATGGCGTGGATTTTGTTTCTTTCATTATATTTTCTCGGACCAGTGTTTGTATTTTTGCAACAAGTACCTTCAAGACACCAGAAATGTCTTAATTCAGACTTAAACCTGCCTCATCAAACTGATCAAAATGTGACTCGGCATCAAGCCGACGTCAAACAGAGATAAATAAAATGATAAAGAAAACAAACTGCGAAGGTTTCACGCAGACGGATCACATCAAATCACAAGAAACAGTCTTTTTTTTATTCACCGGTCATTTCTTACATAGTTCAAGTACAAAGTTAAAATGCCTTTTAATTAGTTCATATTCATACAAGAGTAAAATAATAATAGTGCCTTTTCATAACTACAACAAACTTAAATACAGTCATTGTAAAGACAAACTTGATTTATACTCCTAACAATATATTTTTCTTTTTTTTTTTAGATAAAATTTTAGCACCTTTTGAAACATCAACAGGTCTTCCTTTTCCTAAAAGCTCATCTTCCGTTAAGTCCATGAGATGAGTGTCTGCATGCGCCGCAGCGTTGTGTTTGGAGGTGTTGGGTGTGTGTGCGAGCGGCGTTTGCTCCGTGTCGATAGCAGTGTTTTACTGTGTGTTTGTCTCGAGTGTGTATCAGTGTTTGAAAACAGCGCGTCACTCAGCCTAAAAGCTGTTGCTAGGCGAACAGAAACATCATCACTGTGTCACCAGTCGTTTAGAAACGCCGACTCCTTTCCTCGTCGCGCCGCGCTCTCAGGCAGAAACGGGTTGGAACAAAAACCGATGGGAATTAAAAACTGCTCGGGATGAGATGAACCAGGAAGTGCTTTTCAGTCTTTGTTTGGGCTCAGGCGATGATCACAAGAATCTGAAAAATGTTTCACTTAATTAGGGTTAACCCTAACCCTTACATTTGTTAAATTGATAAATAAGATCCTCATAATGATCAAAATGTCCTGATTTAATTTATCAAAGCATATAGTACACATATATATGTATTAGATATATATTCATAACTTACTGTGCTAAAACTTTGCTTATTAGCGTAAATTTCAGATTTATATTGGCAATAGTTATTAACTACTTTTAAAATAAAAAACAAAATGAAATATTTTGACCAGAATTTATATCTTGGAGGCGTTTATAAATTATTGTATTTCAGAACATCTTATTTTTATTAAAAAGAAGCTACATAAGCGCACCGTAATATTAGCGAAAAAGACTGTAGATCCTCTTTTATGCAAAAAGGAACAAATATGTGTGAAAAAAGTTAATATTTGTAAAAGAAACCATTAAAATATGAACAAATATACAAGGCCTTGAAAGGGGAATCACACCCGTTGAACATTTCCACCGTTTGTGACGTTAAATCCACAAACTCCAAGGTGTTTAACTGAGATTTTATGTTAATTATTTATATTTTTATTTCTTTTGTACTAATTAAAAACTGAAAAGTGTGGTGTTTGTTTGTATTCAGCCCCTTCAATCAGAAGTCACCTGATTAGTAAAGAGTCCACCTGTGTGTAATTTAATCTCAGTATAAATCCAGCTGTTCTTTGAAGGCCTCAGAGGTTCGTTACAGAACATTACTGATTAAACGGCATCATGAAGACCAAGGAACACAGCAGACAGGGTTAGGTTATAAAACATCTCATTGAGCCACTGTTCAATCCATCATCAGTCCGTCCTAAACTGACAGGAAGGAGATTATTAATCTGAGAAGCAGCCAGGTAAATCTGGAGGAGCTCAGGAGGGACAATCTGTCCACAGGACAGCTATTAGTCCTGCACGCCACAAATCTGTCCTTTAGGTTTGTAGTTTGACCCGAGGAGTGTAGAGACACAGCGAACATGGAAGAAGCCGCTCTGCTCAGATTAGACCAAATTTAACATTTTTGGCCTAAATACAAAACACTAAAACACAGCCTGAACACACTATCTTCCTTCGTGCTCTTTCAAGGCACTGTATCTGAAATAAAAAGTGGCCGACTTTACTAAAATTAAAAGTAAAAATAAACCATATGATTAAGAGAAAGCTCCATGATTTTATAGTCAGACAAATATTAATGCAGCATTTCTTCCACACTGAGTCGTTTCTGACCATGATTTTAACAGTCCTATCGATCATCTGAAGATATTCCGTGGGTTTGGATTACATTTTTTATTTTTTTTGCTAAATATTTCTTGCAGCCCAACAAGACAAATGTAACTCTCTAAAAAAACGCATGAGTGTGACCTGATATTTGAAGCAGAAAGAGCTGTACTGTTTCATTCTTGTTATCAATCAATAAAAAGTTAAATAAACATCAACATGAGGTTTTGTTTAACCGATCTGCCTGCACCAGTTTTTATTTTGTCCCAGAGCTCGAGTTATTTTTGTCTAAACTAAAGATGAACCACAAACATCCGTGAAACTATAAATCAGATTTTGTCAAACAGACCTCTTGTTTTTACTTTCCAAGGTCCAACATTTTGATTGTAACTCTTTCTGAGACCCTTAACGCCCGACAGGAAAGCACTTGGTTCAGAATCACCTGTGATGATGACGACGATGATGAATTTGACCTCAGCAGTTGTTCAACTCATCTCTGGTCTGAGAGCATCGTGCAGCTCATCGTTTCCACAATTTCCTCTGGCCTTCTCGGGTACAACAGAACAAGTCACTATACTAACTGTAATATATGCTTTCTCTAGCCTCTTTCTCTCCCCTCTGCAGGCTGAGACTGAACTGAACTGAGCACCAACCTGGAACAGTACACACACACAATAACAAATTATTATTGTAATTATTATTACCATATTATTATTATCATTACTCCCTAATCTAACATGGAATCAGAGATTACACTGACTGACTGACATGCAGCACCTGGGGGGTGGTGGCGGGGGATGTTTGGGGAGGATTCAGGTGGGGAGATAAGGACTGGACGGGCGGGGGGGGTTTGGGAGCACCAAGCGTCGCAGGGTGATGATGTCACACCCAACGTCGCTGTGGGAAGCCTGATGGCAACAGGCGGCCGGTAAATAACACAGTGTGTGTGTGTGTGTGCTGATGGTGTAGGATTTAGAAGAAGCCAGCACTGAATGTGTGTGTGTGTGTGAGCGAGAGAGAGAGAGAGACCTGCAAGAGCACTGTAAAAAAGAGCAGAGTTTAAAAAGCACCTGAAGGTTGGTTGTATAAACGGAGAGTAAACATGACAGAAAAAACTGTGAACCTGCTGGTTTATTGTTGGCTTGTTTGTGCATGTACGGTGTGTGTGTGTGTGACTTAAAGAGTGTGTCAGCATAGACCGCAGGAGTCTAGTTGAAAGCTGGTCTCTGAGGAGGACTGGAAGGCTTTCTGGAAAAGATGGTCATTTGAAGACCACAAGCACCAGACTGAAGTTTTCTCAGAAGACAGCCCTATGTAAATAAACCACACATCAGTAAATGGACGCCTCTCCTGTTGTGTGTGTGAAAGTTTTACAAACATATCTGCCTGACTGGATGAGAAGCCACTATATTTGCTGGCTTTTTATTTTAACTTAAAGTCAAGCAGCGGCTGAGTTTATCCCAGCACATAAAGTGGGCAAAAGGCAGAATAAACTTCCAGAAGAAGTTTGAAGTTGTGTTATTTAGGGACATATTTATTATTTATCCAGGGTTATCTGTTTCAGTCGTAGGAAGTAGAAAACCAGCATAGTGCCTCGAGTAAAGGTCTCCCTCTGATTTCAGTGGATGTTGTTGAGTAACTGAAGCACAATTTTTATGAAGCAGTGTCTGATGAACGTTTTCACCAGTTAAAAAAAAACAAAACAAACAAAAAAAGAAGCAATGCTGGAGCTGAGGCACAAGAGAAGCTGCACCGTAAGAGGAGCGGACTTTAAACGGGAAATACTGAACCCTTCAAAATCCTTTCATGTTTTAATTTAAAATCTGTTACACGCAGCGCCGCTCTGAGAGAAGAAACGATCTCAGAAGATGAGTTCAACCTGACTGGTTGGAGCCAAACACCTGGAACGTGGCTGCGCACGGAGGCATCGATCCGAGACGCGAAGGATTGTGGGTAAACAAGCAACGTACACGGAGGCAGAGGTACCAGATATGCGTTGGTCCGATGCTGACATTATATTTACTGAGGAAAGTAAAGAGACAGAGCACCAACACAACCAGGAGGAACCAAAATACTGGATTGTTTCACAAATTCTGTGGTTCCTTGGCTGATTGTAGGGCGGAGTGAGCGCAGCCAGCAGTGATCCTAAAGCTCATATTCATGTTGTATCTCCTGGTAATTCCTTTCTCTCTCGTCTTCAGGGTTTGTTTCTCGTGCATTTATGTTCATTTACACGCTGCTGCACATTTACTCTGTACAGAGCAGCCCAGGGGCTCACATTAGAAGTAAAATTCGAACACTCCCCCTAAGAATATTTCCTGCAGACGGATTCAGGAGTCGTCCTCCTTCTTTGGTTAATCCGTGCCGACAGACGCCTTTCTGTCACTACATCGTTTCCAGGATCAAGAACTTCTAAATAAGTCAAAATGGAAAAATACACACATTAGCTCTTGTCAACTGCAGATAATACAGAACAGCTTAATTTTAATCAAATCAAGTGTTTAGGAACCGTCAGTGAAGTAAATCTTTTTAAACGGATTCTTACAATCTCAAATGTTATTTTCACCCACAACTCCTGCTGGGCTCCAGAAAGACGCCTCAAACTGTTCTTGGACTCATGAAGGTTTATTTTTTGTATTATTTTGGAATGAGGTATTCCACTGATTCCTTTCAGTGTTTCAGGAAAAATGTGGATGTTTTTAGGAGAAGTTAAAGAGTTTTTGTGAGAGAACTGGTTGAAACTCACCTGCTGAGATCGTTTGCAGAACCAGAGCAGCTCTTTGAAGACGAGGCATGAAATGTTACAACCTGATTTAGCTGCAGTCACTCTAAATTATCTGACCGCTTCGACTTTTGTTACTCCGTTTTACACAAACATGGACACGAAATACGGTGCTAATGTTTACCCTTCTCCTCTACTTCTAGTTTAACTGAGGGAAACAAAATACGCAGCGAATGGAAACAACCAGAGACCTTTAAGCTTCAAAGAGCACCAAAAGCTGTAAAAGTGTCGTACTTAAGTGGCACCGTTTGGACTCCATCACAACCTGACTAGCACCACAAGCATTATCTGGTGTGTGTGTGTGTGTTTTTGGATGTACTCGTATTCATTGCACCTTAAAACACCATTAGCGCTGTCACTAAGTATGACTTCAGTTAAGTGTTATAGCAGACGGATTCATTGGTGTTGGTGTGTTCAGGGAGAAATTAAAAACAGAAAGTCGGGGCATCTACGTTCGTCTTGCGCCCCCTGGAGGACTGAACTCCAGCTATTGCAGCACAGTAAAGCCAGAAGACATCAGTTTCAAGGTTGGAACAGGAAGTGAGTGTATGAAGATTTACAGTACAGAAACCCTGCACGTGTGTGTTTATAAATCAGCAAGGTAGCACCAGGGGACTAAGGTCAACCAGTGGTCTACACAGGATCTGGGGAAGCAGTCTGTGTGTGTTTTTGTTTCTGTGTGTCCAGTCTGATTCGTTCTGCATCGACCAACCTTCATGTACTAACTGCATTCCGTTTGTAATCAGTGTGTGTGTGTGTGTGAGAGAGAGAGAGAGTTGGTGTGTAACTAGTAGCAGGCAAAGTACTCCTTGAGCGGGGCGAAGAGGTGCCTGATGACGGGGACGCTCCAGGAACGTCCCAGCAGCCTTTGCCTGGCCAGACGACTCATGTTGGACACGTCGGTGTAGTGGACGGGGAAACCAAACACCCTGAAACAACCCAGACATTTAGTTATTTTAAAGATGTGACAAGATGAGTCAACACACCGTTCTCAGAGAAAGCTATTAGGTTATTTAATAACTAATAAGGCTGTTTATTATTATTAGTAATGGTTAACAACTGGATGGGTTTGCAACAAGGTTTGAGTACGTACAAGTTAGAATATAGTGAGTGCATAAAAAAGATAAATAAATCAACGTGCTTCTGTAGGCGTCATGCACCCAAACGAGGTTTCTGATTTAAGTTAATGATCGTGAACCAGACTTTCTGATGACTTTATTAAATAAGGAAGTGTGTTTTCTGCTGAGGACATTTTGTTCTTCAGGCTCAGAGGTGATAATTCTCCCCGAAGGGTTCCTACACGTTTCATTTTAATATTATACTTTTCCAGACCTAAACTTTCTCATTTTTCAAACATTTTTGAGTCATTTTTTAACATCAAAGCATCTATAATTGGTTTGGTGCATGCTTAATTAAAATTATTGGATGTTTTTAATTGACTTTAAAATGCATCTTGAATTCACGTGCAGATCCCTCTCCCTCCCCTCCCTCCTGAGGGTCATTAGGGTCTCCGTTTTAAAGCTTGGAACGCTGCAATTTTCATAAAGCTCCTCGAATGAGAAGAGAAATGGCTTCAAAGAATTAGAAAAGAAGTCCAATCACAAAGAAAATATCTAATCCTACGAATGCCTGTCACCAAAAAATCTAAATTTGAGAATCTTTACACACAAGCCTGAACATGCATATCTGCTAAAAGGGTAAAATCGTTGCATTTATTTCTATCTCCCATCAGGAAATTATCTTATTTCAGTTTACATAAGCCAACGATCTGAGTGGTAGATCTGTTATAAATATATAAATACCAAATTCTGAATTTAAAACACCAAACTTCTTCGTATTAGGAGAGTGGGAGCCCTGAGATTTGCTACCAAATTTAAATATCAGTAACATTTATCTGGTTTCATCCACATCCAAACCCAAAAAATGCTGAACCAAATCAGAGCATGTAGTGGAAAAGTTATACAGTGACACGAATAACTTGGTGTGGATAATATCTGAGCTTGTTTTCTTGTCTGTTTGAAAACCATGAAGTGTTTTTTAGATCTTAAATGAATATTTCTTTTATTCTAAAAGGTAAAATCTTACTGACTTTTTGTTGTGTTGTTTTATAAAAGAAAAAAATCACATTTATTGCATCAGTTACAGAGATTTAAATGCAGGAACCACACAGAAAAAGTAAGAGGAGTTAAAAAAAGGGGCTTTTCCCCCAAAGATAAGTAGGTTTAGATACAAAAACAAGTAACACACATCGAATTGTTTGAGAAAGCAAATTATGGCTTTTATTCATGATTGTGAAGCTCCTGAACTGAAACAACAGCGAACACAGACGCCGCCGTACCTTTCCATCTCGGTGCACCAGAGGATGTCCTCCTTGTTGTCCATGTAGACAGGGAAATGCTCGTCTTTCCCCTGCTTCACAGAGTTGGAGCGTGTCGTTATCGTACGCAACTTCTCAAACTGGAATTTGCATCCAGGACCAGACACACAGAAACACAAACAGATCCAAACAAAACACATGCGTCCTGTTTTAATCCTACAGCTGATCTCCTGCGGTGCTGCAGCAATGACTTTCTGACAAAGTTAGTGCAGGTAACAGAGTGGAAATGCACCAGGAGCCGCAACAAAAGGGGTGACAAATTCTAAATGATAGAAACATTTTTCCACATTTATCCCACAGCGGGAAATGTCTCCCTTACGGTGCATATATCCACTACAGCACGTGTCAAACTCCGTTCCTCGGGGGCCGCTCTCCTGCATGTTTTAGACGTGTTCCTGCTTTAAAACACCTGCTTTAAATGAATGACGATTTGTTGAGGAGGTAATTAAACGGTTTGAATCAGGTGTGTTGGAGCAGGAAAACCTAAAACTTCCAGGACAGTGGAGCTTTGAGTTCTGGAGTTTGACACTCCTGCATTAGAGTATTATTTGCACAATAACACAAGGGCTAAAAAAAAACGTAACAGAAATTTAAACAACATACAAATATAAAAATCCACTCAAACACATACGTGCACACAAACGGGTAGATACCTTGGCTGTGCGGCCGTGCTCGAGGCACTCCTGTAGGTCCAGCTTGTCGTTCGCCATCGGCGTTAGAGGTCTGCAATGAACAGGAAGTTGGTAAAGTGCAGGGCTTAAATTGCAGCCGGAAGGAAAAAGGACAAACTGAAATCCTCCTCCGTGCACGTGTGAATGTGTCTGGATGCATCACCTGGACATGCCCGGCAGGTTCCCCCAGAAATAGCGAGCACGGTGGGCAGCAGAGACCTCCTTGGCGTCGATCATCACTGGGTTGCACTGAGGAAAAAAACAGCTTCTTTTTACTTAACGTGAGCCTAATCTGTGTAAACTAAAATGTACTTTAACACTTCGCTTTCCCCCTCGTTTTATTGGCTTTTTATGATGGGGTTATAGTCAAGCTGATCAACGTTTTCATGTCTTGCAAACATTATTATCAATATTGCTTTAATTCTTTCAGTCCATCCTCTTTATAAGACTTTTATTATTTGTCCAGAAGAGTAATCCATCTTTTATTCTTCCTGTTTTCTCCACGTAGGACAGTTTTTGATTTGGATGATTGTGATCAGTTTCTGTATTTTAGGAAAACTAGACGAGTTGTTTGACTTTAGAGACTATTTCTGTTGATACCAAAAGCTTAAATCTACATTGTGTCGCTACAAAGCACAATCTTTTACTTTATTGTGCTTTATGTGTGTCATTTACCAAAAGGATAATATATTTTCAGTTTAATATACATACAGTTGCTTCTTCTATTAGAGTTTCACCTTCATTTTAGCAAAATAAACAGTAAAAGTTAAACTAAAAAATGGCTTTTTCACCACCTAGTGTCCAAATATTACCGTTAAAGTTTGTACCGCTAGCTTCAGTGTGAGCTTTGCTTCTCTCGTCAGATTGCTCTACCTCCAAAAAGCGAGAGATGTCCCGTTTATCGCTGACTCCCATGGCGACCACGTTCTCGAACAGCCAGAAGAACGGCCGCTCGTCGCCTGGTTTTGGTCGAGCCTCGTGCAGGAGGCGGTAAAACTCGAAAAACAACCGCCCGGTACCCTCTGCGAGGCGACAGGTGGAGATGCTTTACTTAAAACTTATTAAATAAAAAGATAATTGGTTTGAAGCAGAACGTGTCTTACCATAAAGGCCTTTCCTTGCAGGGTTGACGATGGACAGGTCGTTACAGGGGCTTCCTCCAATAACCAGATCAAACGGTCCCCACTCCTCAATCTGACAGAAAATACAACAACCCTTTCAATTCAGCACAGGAAACGAGACGAGCTTGACTGAATGAACCGTAGACTCTGACTGCGTCTAGATGGAGCACGCGTGCTAACACTTGACTCACATGCTTGCGAGTGACGTTGCGCACGTCTCCCACGTACATGATGCGTCCCTGGTGTCGAACTATGCCGACAGTGATGGAGTCCTCACACACTTCAGATGCGACGTACTTGTCCACCTGGATGCCCAGATCTTTCAGGACCAGCAGACCTGAACGGAACCGACAAAAACACTGAGTCCACAGCTCGGCGGTGGGGATGTCTGTCATGGAAATGCTCCCAATAAGCCCAACGGTGACTTTTGGTGACTACTAACTAATCTACAGGTGGCTGTGGTGTTACATGGAACTACCTGTGGCAATGCCATCAAATAAGGAGAGGACTCTGATTGGTTTTCTCTTCTCTGCTGCAACTGGAGGAAACAATTTGGCTGGCTCCTGAGAGAAAAGAGGAAGAGGAAACAACGATGAGAACAAAAATAAATAAACTTCACCGGGCTAAAAAAATCCTTCCGTTCCCGTGTCTAGTTATAATCTGTCAGAATCGCTATAACTCAGCCACTTTTAGATCTTTGTTTAAAACCTTTGCATCGGGCAATATGCATTCCTTCATGAGAAGTTACTTTTTAATTATTATTTTAATGCATTTATGTGATTTAAAGGCTCGTCTGGGGACCGGCAAATTATCATAGGCTATAAATCTGATGGTGCACAGCATCTGTTAAGGCTAAACACTCGTCTCTCATCAAAACTATCCAGAGTCTGCAGTCAGAATCATAGCTACAGTCAGTTTTACCTGCCTAACAGGAGCACCTACTTTAAGTAGCAATAACTAGTAGTGGTCTACTATGATACTTGATAAATATCTTTTCAGTCTTACTCCACTGATCAGGGAAGACGCATCTATCTATCTATCTATCTATCTATCTATCTATCTATCTATCTATCTATCTATCTATCTATCTATCTATCTATCTATCTATCTATCTATCTATCTATCTATCTCAAACTACATTAAAACAGCATTTTTAGTGTTTATATTTGTTTCCAGTTTTTTCAATAATTTATTATAAATTTGACTGTTTTCTAACTTACCTACCCCTCAACAACATTTCATATAAAAGTAAAAATACAGCAATGAAGCTGTTTGTAATTTAAACCACGATTATGATCAACAACAGGATTTAATGTGTTTTAAACGAACGGAGAAAGACTTACAAACTCCTGCTCGTGGTTGTTGGCGAAGAAGTGCTGTAGTCTGATTGGCCAGTCGTCCCGCCGCCGCAGCAATCCGTAGGCGCTCCGGGGTCCGCACATGTAGCAGTTCCAGGGGTCTTCTTTAATGGCTGCTGCCGCTGAGCCGGCGCCGACCAACAGGTCCACGCACTCCACGCAGAAACATCTGCACACACACACACACACACATGCTTCAACATGAGGCCGGCGTCTCCTAACCCCGTGAAAATGTTGTCCATTTTTATTAAAGGTGACGTAGAGTTTATTAAAAACAGGAATTATAAACATCCACAGCGTCTAATACGTTCATTCAAATTCTGTCAGAAAACTGAGATTAGAGAACAAATATTAGTAAGCATTAAGCAGACTGTCCTGGTATTTATCACAGTAATAATTCATTTGACAAAATGGAGTCGCTGCTCAAGTAGGAGCCATAAAAACAATAAATTTTACACAACTGCAAATGCAAAAACTAATACTTCATAATCCTAAAAGAGGCTAAATTGTTGTATAAAATGTTTTTCATTAAAACAGGTGTTTGAAGTGGAATATATGTGCAGACATTGAGCCATCTAACCTGAGCTTCTCTGCTTTAAATACTTCTTTAAATCACTGGAAGCCAGATCCGGTAAAAGTTTAACGCAGATACAAGCACGTCTAAAATTTATTTTTGAGTTCGTCAAATGCAGGCTGGATAATTTCACTAAAACAAAGCCCTGTTTTTTGTTAGCAGCAGGTTAGTATATCGCTGAAAAACCCAAAGTTCGAAGGTAAAACTTTATGCCAGGAGGAAACTGTTGCTTGTAGTTGTAGTTTTTTGTGTTTTTTTTACTGCTAACTGTCGAGCCGTGATGTTTTATTTCTTAAAGGAGACATTACTTTTCAAAGAAAGTCTGAATTTACCTTGAAATTTGAGCAAATTAATGCTATAAAACACAGTTAAAGCTGAACAGATTGTCACATTCTGGTTATCAGCTGCATCTCTGACACAGTTGATGAACCCTGATGTGTTGTGCTTTTATTTGGTCATTATAGATGAACATTTAACAGATCTTTAAAAGGATCAGGAGCTGCCTTCACAACAAATGTGACTTTCTGAGAGTTGAAGTCAAAATAATAACTCCAAATTCATCTGCTCGCAAAAACTGTTTAAAAAGAGTAAATATTTTGCACATTTTATACATATAGGAAAAAAGAAATGAGCTACTGTTTATTAACCTGTCATCAGAATGATTCTGAAACTATTTTCCAAGTTTTGCTTAGCCTGCACGTGTTGCAGGAACTGTTTAAATTCGCTGGAGCTTCTGGATAAACTCCAGAAAGTGACTCTTTCTGCATGAAGTTCTTCTTAAAAACATGTTTATATTGCCTCTTACCAAAAAACGTATGATGGCCGATATATCTGTGACAGGCCACTGTCGTTTATTAGATTTATTCCTCACATTTTTAATGTTTTGACTTTGTGTTTATTATCATTACCTCTGATCTCTGCTGTGTTTGCAGTTGGGAGGTCAGGAGCCCTCGCGCCAAAATCAACTGTGTATTCCACAATCGGATAAATAAATCTGCTCCACGTGAACCGGCTGACTCAGAACCACAAATCAGGTCCTGACGTTTCTGTAGATGTGAAATCGCCGCTCCGTACTGACCTACAGCAGTTGTTGTTGCCGCACATCAGCACTTCCCTCCCTCCACAGCAGATGGTGCAGTAGGACTGGTAGCCGTCGTCGTCGTACTGGTAGGCGCACTCGAGGAACGAGTTCTGTGAAGGGACAACGCAGGGTCCAGATAAGAACGATAAACTCGTATTTTCCTGATCGTTTAAAGTTCCAACGAGACAACAAAGATTCACCTGCAGGGGAAATTTGACTCAGGCAGAAGATATTAATTAATCCAATTTATTCAGTAATTTTGTCAATATTTTAAGGTATATACTTGTTTCTCTCCATCCCTTTTTTTATAATTTTACTTAAAACTTAATGTGATCAGGAGCTCTCCAGGCTTTTTGAAGGTCTTTGAAAGTTTTACAACAGAGATCGGCTAATTTTTTACTTGTTTTCAGAGAATATGAGTTTTTTGTTTATTTTAAACTATTTCACACTGAGCTGCAAATCATAATATGAACTGGTGCTGTACCCACAAATAACAAACAGCTAAATTTAATTTTTATCTTTATTCACTTTATTACCAGCAGCTTCTTTCAACGATGTATGTTTAGTTTTAATTTCTTTAAATGCTTCTTTGAAAAATGCCACATAAAGCAGCTTTAAAGGAGTAAAGCAGTATTTAAAACTGGCTCTGAGAGGTTTCTTACTTTGCAGCCCTGACACATCGCTCCTACGAAGAGAGGATGCTCCAGAGAGACGTTGAGGCTTCCACAGGAGATGCAGATATCTAAACAAACACAAACATGTTAATTCAAGTTACGTTCACGTGGCCTTTTACGGACTTTTACTAAATGCAACTGTTTTCTGGTAATAAAGCAGAATAACAGGCTGAAAGCTGTGATTTCTGCCTTTAACTCCACCTTTTTTAGAGGCTCAAGTATTTACTGAACCTCAGTAACGAAACAAAAATATAAATAATTTGACTTGAGAAGCCACAGAACAGTAAAAAGAACCTTAAATGAGCCGTTTAATGGAATTAAGCTTAAGTGAGCAACTTCTGCAAAACAATTTTTGAGGTTGACTGTAAATTACCCTACCGGGCATGCTCACAAGCTAATGATGGTATTTTAATGCGGTAATTATCCGACATGAAATAAAAAGGATGGTTGGTTTTTTAAAGAGATAATAGTTATAAATCAGGTTGTAAATCCTACAGTTACTGTTCCTTTCAGAGGCATGTTTTGTCTGATAATCCCCTGAATAATAAATGTACTGTAAAGATAGTAAAACATCACTTTTTGATTTAAAATATTCCTCACAAAGCAACACACAGCTCATCATTTTTACCTTCTATATTCCTGGTCTTCTTTTTGATCTCGTGTATAAGCCTCTCTGCGAGAAAAAAACCCCCAATTAAAAACACTTTACTGAATATAAGCATCAATATGTGCAGATAAAACTGAAAACAGGGTGTGATAGATGTGAAAAACTATTATTATTTTAGCTATAACATTTATAGTATGTAAAAGACTTGCATGTTTTGCATGGGGACGAATATCAGGGCAGAGTTTGTGATGTTTACCTCTGGTGCCTTCGTCAATCACCTCTCGGATCTTCGCCTTCTCTGCAGAGTTCTTGCGTGGTTTCTTCGCAGGTGGAGGTGTGTACGCTGCCTCGGGCTCCGGCCACATCTCCAGGTATCCCTCCTTGAATTGGTTTTGTTCCTCTGTGGGAATAAAATCCAAAGATCTGAAGAATAAATCACCATACTCCGTTCTCTTTCAGGTAGCCCTGACCAGACCTGGTGTTCTGGTCTATTTTTGACGATGAAAAATTTGTAATTTTACTGCAAATGTTTGTACATTTCTTCAAAGCCACTTCATCACTGAAAAGCTGTATATTGTATATGTAATATACTGTTAATATTCTTTAATTATGCAGCTGTATAACATGCAAGGAGCTCTTATTGGAAGTGTTTTACTGTTTTGACAGAAGCATTACCTGTAGAAGTTTCTGACTGGATAAAATATTGACAGTTATGTTAAACATTATGTCTGCTTTTGACATGCAGGAAAACACTTTCTGTGTGAATGCTGAGTCAACATTCACTCTTTTGTTCTCTGGTTATAATTTCCTCTGGACTCAAACTACTTCTGCATACATTGTTTTTGTTTTAACCAATCCCATATCGAACCGTTCAGCTCGATTGGAAGCAGGGTGCTGCGGGTTCAGTTTTTTGTAACTTTTATACTTTTCAAGGTTTTAAATTTTGTTTAAAATAAAAATTCCCCCCAGAAATGAACTGAGATTTCTTCAATTCCATCAAAACATAATTTTCTTTGGAATCTGCTTAGCATACCTGCTCTATTTTTGTCTACATTTAGCTTTTAGCTGCTGTTTTGCTACCTTTAAATCTCAACGATCATTCTGCTAATTGAAGCTACAGTTTTCCTAATTTTAGCTTTCAGCTACAGTTTGGCCCATTTCAGTTTTGTTCTGGTTGTTTTGACACTCAGCGTTATTTCCCTCGTTGTTATTAAATGTTGTTTAAAAATGTTTTTGTTTGTTTTATCCAGTTTTTTATCTCCTGAAATAATGCAGCAGGGAACAGAGTCAGAAAAGACAAATGTTTCTCTAGACTTTGCTTCCATTTTACACACTTTTCAAGACTCCATAAGAACACTAAGCAGCTGATCAGTTTCCAGATATAATTTTATACAGCTGTGATGCCAGACAACATCAAAATGTATTTGGATGCAGTTAAATAAGCCAACAACTTAACAGGAAAGAGAACATGAGCAACAAAATGCACTGCTGTGTGCTTTTATAACAAGATGTTTTAGGTGGCCTAAATGAGGCCAGTATATCAGTATATATCAATGCTCAGACTTGTCTGTTTCCACCGGTTGATGATTGAATAATGCAGCTTATCTGAGCTCCGTTCTGTGATTTAAAGCGGACCTTCAGGAGGGTCCAGTGATTGTGGCCCGTTGGGCAGGAAGCCGGTCATGGCCCACTCGATCATCTGTCGAGTCTGGATTTCCACAGCTTCAGCGTCGTCGCTCGCATCACAAGAAGGAACTGGTCTTCCTGCCCTCACGCTGGCCACCTAAACACAGAATAAGAACGATTTTCAGTTTGTTTATGAGCTCTGCTTTCTGTCACGCTGATCGTAAAAGAACATTTGTCCACAACAACAAAAGTTAAAGTTTGATGTCTCAACTTACAGCATCTGTGAAAACACCCACTAAATTATAGACCGCAGTCAGATTTCACCAAAAAATGTGGGCAGAACTGGAGAACAAACCTCCACAAATGCAAAATACCAACCAGAATCAATAATAATTGGCAGAGTATGTTGCATAAGATGAAGCCTACACGTTTATATTTTCGTTTTTTCATCACCCACACCTCACATGCCATTAAAATCTGGTTCACGACTACACGCTCCCTGAGGTTGGGGATCCAGAATTTAAAAAGCTGGTTTGTTACCTGCAGAGCCTCAAAGATGGCTTTCCTGTACATGGACTGTTTGTTGTATGTTGGCTGGTGGAAGGCAGAGGAGAAGGAGCTCAGAGGCATCAGTTTCTCCACACAAACCTGCGAAATTCAACAAAAAAATAAAAATAACAAATCATCCGAGGCATTGAAATCCTTCCTCAAGGTGACTACAAAGTCAGAACGTGGCGACGGATTTGTTCACTAAGAAGTTATAGAAATTAGAAAAAAAAACAAGGTCGTCTTTTATCAACTTTAGCTGTAAAAAAACAAAAACTCATTGAATGTCTGCTAAAAGCAAGAAAAACGTGTTCAGCAGCAACTCAACTTTTACGTTCAACTTGTTAAATAAAAAAAAAAAAGGAGAACTCACTACAGAGAACTTTCCGTCTCCGAACCACATCACCCAGCGAGTGCCGTCCGCAGCTCGACTCCGGCCGCTCATCCACCAGGAGACGATCCTGCCGGGCCACCAGGAGAACCCTCGCAGCTTCCCGAACACCAGCGTCCCGATGCTGAAGCCCCGGCCATCCTGGTTGGACACAAGACGAAGAGTTTCCATTAAATATTCTCATTATAGCAACAAAATTCCACCAAACGTGTGAAGGGATCTTTATAAACTGTGTTAAATGTTTGCTGTTCTCTACACCTTCAGGAAGCTGGTCTTTAGTCTGATTTTTTAGACATAAGTACAACATTTTGTAAGTACTTTTAAATATTGAGTTGATCACAGTTAAAGCCTTTTATGAATCACCGAACAGCCTCCTGAACAGTTGGCTTTAGAGCCACAATCTTTTACCAAAATGGCAAAAAAAACAACCACAAAGAGATGCCAAAGAACATTTTACTCATCAGCACATTCATCACCACCCACCTGGCCACCAGTGATGGCTAACAGAAAAGTCTTGGATCGGCTGCGGCGTGACCAAAACTCTGCAGCCTCGGCTCTCACCCACACTAAAAACCTGGCAACTCCACTCCTACTCCCTTCTACCTCCTCTGACTCGCTGTGAAGCACAGCGGCAAGCACAAGGCTGTCCTCACCTACAAGTCCCTTCACGCTCCCGCTCCTCAGGAAATCTCTGACCTCCTTCACCTCTACACCTCCTCCTGTAATCCTCCCCACAGGCTGCAGACTCTGACAGACTTCAGGCTCCAACGGCATGCATCTCTCATGAAAGCTCATAAATGAAAAACAATTAAAGCTTTCACTCAAAACTCACATTTTCAAGCATTCTGTCCCCCCCGCTAGTAAGAAAGTGTTTCTGATTTAAGCACTTATGCATCTTTTATTGAGTCTACTAACACTAAAGTTACCACTTATTGCCAACTTTTATTGATCAATTGAAATATTTAAATGGATTAACGACATAAAATGTTAAATTTACGCATTAGGTTCATGTTCTGTTCCCTAAAACTAATAATTGGAATGACTTTTACTCAAAGCAAAGCTCCACAGTTCCTGGTTTTTGTTCAGTTCAGTTCATCGTTCTCACGAATGGCTTGTTGTACACGACACTTAAAGTGTGTTCACATAAAAAAATATCAAATTTAAGTTAAAAACTGGCTTTTCCGATCCGGTTAGGAAAGCTTAGAGTTAATTTTTAGGAGATATTTTGTACTTTAAATATTATTTCATGCTGCAGCCTTAAATAGTTGCAGGAAAACAGAACCGAGCCGACTATAAATCGGCAGATAACTGCCAACAAACGGCTGCTTGGAGGTGCAGACACACTGGTTTCTGTTTATAGGAGTTTCCTTTCCAAAACAAAACCCCAAAAGACAATCCTGCAACTCTTTCATACGAAATACAATACAAACAAAATTAAACAAGTACCTAAGACTTCAATAAACCTAAAACAGGAGTGAAGTAAATGGCTTTAAATGTTGCTTTTTCAGTTTTAACAGGTAAGAAATGCTGATTAAAGTTGATCAACTAATCAGTTCAGCCAGTCAAAATTAATTATCTGTTCATACTGATTAGCTCACTTGTAAAAGAAAGTGACTTCTTGTGAAGAAGGGTTAGAAACTGACGCTGAAACGAGCATCTCACCTGGCACTCGATCTCACTGGGCATCGCCTGGTCTCCCCTGGCAACCGGCTCCGGCGTCACGGCAACCGTTGGAGAGGCGGGGTCTGTGTGTTGCTGTGAGGGGGGAGGGGCCGGGCTGGCTGGCTCCTCCTCCTTTTGAAAGTCGGCCTCTGATAGGTCATCCATCATGTTTATCTCCGCCTCCCTGTACGCCCGTCGCTCCGCCTGCGGAGGAAGAGCGGCAGCAAGTCTGAGCAACGGCGAGCAAAAATATACTCTATGACGTGATTACTTCACATTTTAATCATCTGGTTGCATTTTAACATAAGATGCATTTTACAGGTTTATAAACCTGTAAAAAGAAAAGACTAATTTATTATGAAAATTATCAGTAATTATCTGTGAAAACAGAAAACAAAACGCTGACCTAAAATAAAATGTTAAATCTTTTAAAATGTAAATTATTATCAAATTTATTATGTAAAATAGAAATAATTCTTTGCTAAAAAGTACTTTTTTGTTGCTTTTGACAATTTGCTAACTCTTAACTTTATTTAGCACCGTTCTAAATGATTCACAATTTATTTATGCATCTTAGTTAATTGGATTTTAAAATGTTCTTTTATGCAGACACACAGGCCATTCATTTGACAGAAATGTTAACAAAAAACCTTCAAGGAGATCCAGCTGTGTTTATTTAATGCATAAATTTAAAAAGGAAAGAGGATAGGTTCTGCTTTTTTATTTGTTGTCTTTAAAAAATGAAAATAATGCAGCCAGTCTAACAGATTAAAGATCTTATAAACATGCTATCAGCCACAATCCGTCCTGCAGACGTTGTTTTATGTTTGCCTCCTCATAACTTTCTGTTTTTCTCTTGTTGCTCTGAATCGTGACGCTCCGCTTCACAAAAAGCCCCATGAATTTAGTTTTATGTGGGTCTTTCCAGCTGATCTGAGGGCCATTATAGATGAAGGCCTCGGAGAACCGGGGGCATTGGAAACCCTCCTGTAATTGTTCCACCAAACAGGAAGTGAGTGCAGAGAAGGGGTGCGGTGGCAAGGCAGTTCAACGGGTTCAGCTCGGGAAGGAGGAGGGAGAGAAAATAAAAGACTCAACGAGTAAATAGGATTATATGATAAATCTGGATATTACACCAGAGACACAGATAGTGCAGCTTTCTGAGCTGGAAACAGAAATATGAAAGATAAGGAAGATTTTCAGGTCAGTTCCTGTATTTGATCATAACATTGCAGTTTAAAAAAAGAGATAAAACATATTAGCACAAAAACACACAGTTAAAGTCCTGCATTTATACGATCCCTTAACTTAAAACAGCATAAAACAAAGTGTGCATGTAGTTAAATATCACTTCAGAAGCTTGGGTTTGTAGACATATAAAGCATTTAATCTTAGATTACCAGCCTGTTGGAGATTTTACTTTGCAAATCTTCAAACTTTCCAAAAACTATGTGCATATGGCAGCTGCAAAGCAACAGAAGGGTCTTAGATCTTTGCCTTTTTACAATAAATCAGCCTTATTTTAACATCGGTGCGTCACGCTACAATAAAACATATGTGTTTCACCAAGTCATATCAACAAGTGCTTGAACTTGTCAGGATGTGGTGAGCAGAACCCAAGCATGCAGGCGGAAACACCGACTGAATGAATGAGGCTTAATAGCCAAGAATAAAGCAGCTTTCGTGGCAGAAAACAGAAGACGAAGATGACTGACGTGAGGAGGAACAAGAACGCAGAAAGACTGGCAGGTAATAACAGCATGACAGACCGATGAGAAGGAGAGAACCGAGGGTTTAAGGAGGCTGGAGGGAGCGATTACAGGAGGCGAACGAACATGGGAAGCAGGTGGGAACGGTCAGCTGAGGGAAATATGTCTGACAACAACACCGGGACTCTAAACAAACTAAACACAACCAACCTCAAAAAATAAAACAGCAAACAACCACGAAAAGACAAGGATTGCGACAGAACTCTGCAGTGTAAATTAAATCGATAATAATGGAAAACAACTAAATTTATGCTAATCTACAATGTCATGCCCACTTGCTGCAAAAATATGCAATGTGTTCAGCAGCATACTGTATGTGTAGTATCCACATGCCTCCTGCAAACCAAGCATCAAGGTCATGATGACAGAAAGTGACTGAAGTCGATTTTTAATCAAGCAGAAGAGCTTCTTGATCAACACATTTATCGGTGACCACACAATGCAACAAAAACAAAACTTTTATTACTGCCTTCCATCCAAAGGTGGATGATTATGTGTTTGCCTGTTGTTTGGATGTGAATCCCCTACTGATTAAAGTTTGGAGTCAGCCTGATCCAAGATGGCTGACCTTAAAAGAACCACAAAAATGGCCACCACTCAGTCAGTTTTATGGATAGCACATGTTCTGAGCGCTAACCGACTGTTTGGAGTCAAACCACTCTGTCTGTTAGCAAAATATCTCCTAAACCTCATGAGTTCAGTCTGAGCCCCATCAGGTCTTTTATGTTCTTGTATTTCCTTGTTTTAGTCAGTTTTTTGGTCGATTTCATTGTATTTGTTTGTTTTGATGTTTGAGTTTACTGATGTTTGTTTTAACTAACTTGTAAAGAACTGTGGTCAACCATGTTGCTTTTAAACGTGACGGACCAATTTTAATAAAACTAAGGATGTGCATTTACTACTTATCAACCCATTTTAAGATGGTCGCCACAGCTAATCGACTGTAACCAACACAAAAATGGTCAGTTTTACAACTATTGAGCTAAAAGTTGAGGTGGTAGTTGCTGAGGGTCATTCTCAACACACATTCTGATTGTGAAATCTCACAATATTACATAAAAGGGAGCATAATGTTATTTTTAAGGTTTGACCAAAACCTTTCAGAGAAATAAAATACCATTTTTAAATTAAGGCTAACAGCACATTTTTGCCAGTATTGTTAAGAAATATAATAAATACACTTTAACAGTTGTTTTGTCCGTTTGTGCTGTCACTGTTTCTTTGTTTTTAGGCTTATTAGTGATGTTTATATGCTTCAATAAGTGTAGAAACTTAAATTTGTGGGTCAGAAACTGAATCTATGAGGTAGAGAATCTTCATAATGTTGGTTCTAATAAATAATTTGATTAACATCTCAACACATTTCAAAGTTATCTGACTGCTTTACACCTTAGTGAGGAGTGATAATCACAACTTAGAAATGAAATTATCACATAGCTGAAAGCTGAGCTCAGGCGCAAAATCAAAAAAACTGCATAAAAAAGTAATGATGACCTCACTGGTTACTACACTGTAAGGATCCCACTGTGGCCCAGATGTAAAACCTAATGATTCCAACAGAACATTTCAATGGCCTGAAAACCTTTTTTCCACTGAAGAGAACCATTTGTTTTGTGCTCCAGCTGAGCTGGAAGTCGTAATGTAACTGTGAACGTGTGAAACAAGCTGAAGAAACAAAGCCACTCTCTGCTGCGCGCCCGTTGAAGGGAAATAAAGTGCATCAGGCTGGATGGTATAAACTGAACTGGGAGAAATCGTAAAAGTGAGAGATTTGGGTCGTATCATGGCTCACCTCGGTTTGACTCCGAGGTGAGAAGGTCACTCCTCCAAGCTTCTGTTGACCTCTGACCTCATAAAATCCTAATCATCCTTTCGCAGGGATCTTAGACAACACCAACACACTGTAAGTGCATCTCCATATGTTGTCACTACTTTCTAAAGCTGAGAAACTGTATTTTCAGTTCTCAATTCTCAAATAATGCTTTAACAGTACTTTATTAAATGTATCCAGGCGTCACCATCTAAAACTGGCTGGAAAAAGGAAGCTATGAAAACAGGATATTTATTTATGCTCTGGTTAATTAATCTTTTATTTTGACTAAAGCCTTTGAGCAAAGCTTGTATCATTACTGCTGTTTTACTTGTTTGGTTTAATAAAAGAAATTTAACCTGATATATTTATAAAAACCATCTGAAAAACAAACTTTTGAAGCACTAAATTCCTTTAAGTGATGCTTTGTGTAATAAAGTGACCAAGTCAGCACATAATTCTTGAGTTATTGTTATTTATTTGTTTTGTTTGCTAACCTTGTGTAAGAAGCTTAAACATTTGGATGAGGTCAGTGTTCGGATCGTTACAAGGTTTGGTCCTGACTTGCGTTGCTAAAGGAGATGAGCCAAAGTCCTGCTCGCCGCATGAAACCGTGCTTGTTGCTTGGCAACATTAGCTGGTTGAACACTTCGCAAGGATGTTTTTTTCCTGTTTTCAGGACGAAGATGAGTCACAGGTGACAGATGAACATGTGCCCGAGTTTGTGTCAGCCAGCCTCATACAACCGAGGAGCAGCAGCAGATTTACACTAAAGCCAATGAAAAATCTGCTTCAATAAATGTGCAAATAAATGCTTTTTTAAAACTGTTTGTTTCTGTTTGTTTGAGAGCGGTAGTGATTACAAAAAGAGTGCTAAAACAAAACAAAGAAACATTTTATGTACTTTAACATGACAGCCATAACACGAAGAGACTTTTAAAAGTTCAGCGATACTAACATGGTTCCTACACCTTTTAATTTTAACATTTCTAGACTCAAATTTCTCTAAATTCTTGATTGAATTTCTGCCATTTTTGACACCCAAGTCAAAACATTTACTGCTTATGTTTAGTTCACTGATGCATGTGAAAAATCATAAAACTTGTTGCCAGTTTTTGTAATGATTTTATGGTCCTAAAGTGTTCATCAACACAACGTGATGTCAAATTTAATTCTGATTCAGATTAAAATACAAAAGGTAGTGAATGCTTCAGGGCTAGGGGCTCAAAAGTTGCAAAGTACACGACAAACATCTGGTTTAAAACATTTGCACAGTACTCTACGTCCATATTTTATATACTAAAAAGACTGGAAACAAAAACGTTTCCAGACTCTAATTTCTTACTTTTTGTTGTTCATATTTTTTAAAACCTGGCAAATACTAAAAGCAAGTTTGATATTTTCCAAGACTGTGTAGGAACCCTGTACTTACATGATTTGGCAAATAATTTATAGCGACAGGGTATTATGTGAGGCGTTCACAGGGTTTATAATAAGCTGATAATAAGTCAAAATGTCATAAAAGTTCTTCTGAAGGCAAAAAGGAATGGCTGATGCTCAGTGTTTCCTACCAAAGTCCATCAAAGCGTCATTTATCAGTTTAAAAAATACATACGGTAAAGTTACAGTTTGGTAACGTCATGCTTATGTTCCGGGATTACAAACACCGTTATACTGTGAAAAGATTTAAAGGTTTGTGATAAATCTCAGGGGGCTAAAGGCCAAAGAAGAAAACCTCCTTTGGTTGAGCGTGACCTTCATGACCTGAAGTGGCTCTGCAGGAAAAACCATCACGCCACGCAGATCATTAAAGTCACGCAGGTTTGGGAAGTCCAGAGCTGTCCCGTATGAAGACCGTACATCATAAAGGGAGATCCAGCCAATGATTGACTGTTGAGCAACACAGAACTTATATTCAGTCACAACACACACGTTCCTTTTGCAAATAAAGCAATTAGTTTTGCATCCTGGTCAGAAATGAAAGTGTGGACATGCCCTAAGACGGATGAACGCTTCAGTGTGAGGGGCAAATAAAAAGCAGGAAAGGGGAGAAAGAAGGACACAATGCAGCATTGTAAGTTACAACTTTGAACTTTGACAAACCCCGTGGACCCGGTCAGTGTTTTCACTCTCAGTGCTGCCCTGTTGACCTCCGACCCCCGACCCCGTGACCTAACCAATGAGCCATCTCTTCAAGCTCGCCCCATTTGTAAGCGTGACTGACCCTGACCTCGAGATGAACTCAGCATTGCTCAACGAAAAACAACACGCTGCAATTAAATGACCAGCAGAGAGCCGTTCTCACACTGCCTCCAACCGACGCGCCGAGTGGCTGCTGGTAAATTTCAGCGTTTGCAGCTGTGAGATACGTTAAAGAAAAGCTATCAGTGTTTTCCACCCAGCCCCTGCTGTGGTCTCTCACAAAGAAATGGGAAAACAACATGTGCCTGATGGCTGTTTAGGAACAATAACTAAACCTCTGACCTGATAGTGCTTAATCATGGGTGACTTGATGCTGGTTTCCAACCATTAAGTTACCGAGTCTCACTTTTTGACCAACAGGAACTTCAACCAGAAGAAAATTACACCTTCTAGTAGAACTGAACCAAAAAATCTCTAGAAATCTATTAGATGTAAAACCTGATGTTACCATAATAAGATACCTACTACCTCAAATCAGAGCCCCCATTTTTTATGAAAAAAAAAAATGCAATGTGCATTTTTCTCCTGAAAAATTACATTTAATGGAAGTTTAAATAAATCTAAACAAGAATAAGAACAATCTAAACAAGAGTCTTTTATCTTGAGTGGTTTCAAAGTAAGAATCATCTAAATGGTTTAGGACTGAAAACTGAAAAAGTCTGAAGGTAAAAAAAATAAATAAAATCAAGTTTTACAAAGTGAAGTTTGTTTATGATGCTTGTGCAAAAGGCTGTTGTTGTTACCATCTAAGCTTTTAAATCTGAGGCAAAAAGCCTTCAATGAATCATCCAGAAAAGCCTCAAATAAAACATCCATGAATGTGATCGGCTGACACACCTGTCAGAAGGTGTTTAATCCGACCGAGCCAACAGGGTGTGATGGGAGGCGAAGGGTTAACACCCCGGAGAGAATTTGTAAAAGGCGGCGAAGAAGAGTAACGACTTCTAAACCCGATCGACCTTTCGCTTCATGACAAAAAACATGGAAAGAAAATGACACAAACAGAAATATCTTTTTCTCTCCTCGGCTTCCACGTTGGTAAAACATGTGGAAGCTTAAAAAATTTATATATAAAGTAGATAAATTATTTTTTTCTGCAAAGCTGCAGTCTGCTACAGCTGAAATTGAGTTGTTACAGCTTAAAAGAAGCAGAACACTAGCTAAAACACAGTAAAAGGTAAAAGCTAAAAGTAGTAAATGGCTATCTAGAAGCTAAAAATAGCAAAACAGTAGCTGGAAGCTAAAAGCCCCAAAACACTAGCTATATGCTAAATGTATCAGAACACTGGGTAAAAGCTAAAAGTAATAAAATGCTAGGTAAAAGCAACAAAAGGGTACCTAAAAAATTAAAGTAGAAACAGCTAGCTGAAAAAAATAAACAAATACATGGCTAAAAGTAGGAAAATGCCAGCTAAAAGTAGCAAAGGCTAACTACAAGCTAAAAGTAGCATAACGGTAGGAGCAAAAGGCAAGCTAAAAGCTAAAAACAGCATAAAAAGACAAAAAACAGAGCAAGTGTCTGAATCAGATTTCAAAGAGAACAAAGTTTTTGTGTACTTCTCACTTGTAAACAAAGTTAAATATTTTAAAATGTTTAATAATAACAAAGACATGAGCGTACGTTTTAAATTATGAGCAGCTAAAATAGCACAAACTGTCCAGAAATAGTTGCGTGAAATTAAAACAAAAACAGGAACTCCACAGTGTGAGTGTTGCATCAATGTTTGACTTCATGGATGAAGCGTGAAAACAAACATGGGAAAACTTGGCAACAAACAGCTTGCGTTACGTCCTGTTTTAAAACTAAAACTTGGACTTTTGTTTCACCACAAACTCCTCTGAACTGTAATAAATCCAACTGCAGAAAAGTAAAAAAAAAACACTTACAGGACGGACATGGTAGCTTTCACAGTGCAGTCCTTCCTCTCTGGCTCTCTTCCTCTCTGTCATTTTCTTGGTCTGTCTCTGCCTCACCTCCTACTCTTCCTCCTTCTCTTTTCTTTCTGTCTGTCTCCTCAGATACACTCGCCCTCCAGTTTTCTTTACCCTCTGCTGATTGGCCGGCAGTGGAGTGTGTGATTTACAGGCTCCTTTCCCGAACAGATGTTAACGTGAGCAGCACACACACACGCACGGAGAGGTGGTGAAGGATTGTGTTTGGTAGCCCGAAGGCTTTAAGAAGCGATGACAAACCCACACACAAATTAAGGTTGGTGTTTGAGTGTGTGTGTGTGTGTGTGTACGCCAACTGAAGTCAAAGGTTAGGTAAGCTGCAAAGTTAACAAAGCAGGAGAATCTATCAGGAAAAGACCCAAAACACAAACGAATGAACACATAAATGCAAGAATGTGAAGTAAATTGGATGTCGGAATGCCAGATATTTGTCTTTTTTTTTCACAGGAAAATGAAAAAGGACTTTGCAGAGCTACCAGGACCCCCTCACACACACAAGGGATACCGATGGGGGTGTTAAATAGTCAGAACAGATTACCACATACAAGCAGAAACGTGGAGCTGGTTAACCTTCGTTTCAGTCGGAGGTTAACGGGTTCTGTCGTCGACGGGCCTTTCTTATCTTTACGTCTCAGTTAAGCTTGTTGCTTCTCTCCTACATTTACCGTCTTTAAATGCTTTTATTCTTCTATAAATTTCTTTCTTTCATTTAGTTTCAGTCTTTTAAAAACATAACTCAACACCACTTTTTGTTTATTT
This sequence comes from Kryptolebias marmoratus, assembly GCF_001649575.2. Taxonomy (NCBI): domain Eukaryota; kingdom Metazoa; phylum Chordata; class Actinopteri; order Cyprinodontiformes; family Rivulidae; genus Kryptolebias; species Kryptolebias marmoratus. Next base: position 4,130,334 of record NC_051448.1, read on the forward strand.
ATATATTCATAAACGTAACACAATTTTTTACTACTTTTTAAGCATCTGTTTTTCCTTTAACATTTCTCTGAGCTATAGCTAAGGAATAAACCCATTTTGGATAATGTTGATTAGCTGTGGCGGCCATCTTGAATTGGGATGACTTAGCGAAGATGTTTCCTGAAAGTTTCATTAAACTCTGTCCAACGAAACAGTCAAAAGCTTTTATTTCCTCCTTCGCCTTTCAGCAGCGGTCGATTCAAATTCTACAATTATTACATAAAAGTTATCTCAAAGGCAGCGTTCTCAAAAAAAGAAACCTGAATTAAAAAATATCGTAATGCAGAAACGAGACGGGAATTTCTAAATTAACGTCTCGCTTCTCTAGATGTAGCTGCTGAGGCTTTAATGGGATCAAACCACTTATTAGAAATCTGCTGTATTTAGATGCACATGAAGGAACGGCTTTTAAATCAGGTACAACTATAAAAAAGGGTTGTAGTGGTTCGTTGCTCAGTGCCGCGGTCTGGTCTCATAATCCTGAAGCTGCAGGTTCGAGGTCAGGTTCCGGCGTAAAACAACTGCCAAATATTTTGTGAGAGTTTGCTCGCTGTGGCCACCCCTGAAGAGGGGAGCAGCCGAACCCTCACAGCAAGGTGGCAATACGTATGAAGCATCTGGCCATCGTCTTTACCCGCTTTTCCATACAGGGTCGCGGAGGAGCTAATGCCTTTCTCCGGTGCGACAGTCGGGGTGCACCCTGGACTGGTCCACAGAGTGGAACGAGACACAGACGCTCTCACTTTCACCCTGCGACAATTCAGTTTTTGGTTTGTGGGAGGAAACCAGAGCACCTGGAGAAAACCCACACATGCACAGGGAGAGGTGAGCCTGCGACCTTACGGCTGCGAGGCGACAGCTCTAACCTTTGCTCCACCGAGCCGCTTCACTTGAAGTCCATTAACTGTATTATTTCATGAGAATTTCTCTGCCTTGTTACTAACATTCTGTGCTCTGAGCTGAACATATTTGCTGCTTCAGTTTCTTCCTCGGCTCGTGCTCGTCAGAGTTGCTGATGAGTCACACAGTGAGAACAGTGTTGACAGGAAGTCACACTCGCTCTACCTTTCTTTCTCCACATTCATCTGCCACATGAGTCTGTAACAGTTTGCAATCTGACGACCAGCTGGTATCAATTTGACCCACGAGAGTCTGTTTTTTACATATGCATGTTCCATGAAGTTTGGAAAGTTTCTCTGAAGCATCTTTTTAACTGTGATCAGCTGAACTAAACGCAGATCGTTTGATGGATCTTCAGTCACGTGTCACAGATTTTTAGGTTGCGTCCGCTGCAGAACAAGTTCAAACAAAAGCCACTTGAGGTTTCTGCCTGAGCTGTCAGTCTCAGCCTCCATCTCTTTCTCTCACACGCTTTCATGTCACTGCGAGTCGATTTGACTCAATGACTTTCTCTGCCCACCTCATGACCGCGCACTCATACAACCTCAGACTCTCTTTTTTCCGCTGAAGGTGCGTCAGTTTGCACCCTTACATCTGCTGACATCTGCTCACAGTGGCACAGCATTTCCTTTAACTATAAATGACGTTCGGGGCCACGAACTGACAGATGTCAAGATTTACCACGTGCATTTGTAGAAAACATGTTCTAAATTTAAAATTATTCTGTGTCAAATAACTGAGTATAACTCAAGCTGCAAACGCTGACAGACTGTCTTAATCTTTGGGTTTTACTGTGGATTTATGTGATTTTGTTGTTCTGCTCTATGATTTTGTACTCTGTGGTTCTGTGCTGCTGAGATAATCTGGGTTTGATTTAGCTTTATGTTATGCATTCTGGTTTATTTACTTGCCAACTTGTTTCCGTTTGTTTTGCTTCTATTTGTTCTTTTTCATATACTTTTTCTACATGTTTCAGTTTTTATGTAAAGTGTATAATTTAAGGTTTGAATTAGATTGTGTGTTTTGTTTTCTCTTTAGGAAAAGGCTCCAGTTAAAGTCACGCCATCTGTCACAGTTGGCACACCTTGGCAGAGACCAACAAAGCAGGAATTAAAAATAGAAATCATGACTTGGCTACAAAATGTTTACTGATGGCAGTAATTATTTAAGTGACTGAAAATATTTACCCAGTTTACCACTTTTAGTCTAATTAGAGTCTAATCAGCCTTTTAAGTGCCTGGTTGTGTAACATGCCAATAGAAACTTCACAATATGTCATTAAAGTCTTCAGATTTCCTGAAATATTTCAAAGACGTTCGCTTTTTTGTCTCATTTGCCACCAGAAAAGATAAAATATATGCTTGAGATAAATGAATAAATGTACTAAAATGACACAAAAAGGTAAAAAGAACCCAATAATTTCTGCATCACCATCTCAACCAGTTCTAATTTATATCGGCAAAAAAACAATTATTCAGTTTTGCAACAATTTTATCAGTCTGTCACAGCAGTTTGAAGAGATATTTGAACCTACGGTATGTGATAGGGACTACTGTTAGCTGTAAGGTAGTAGCTCACTGGGTGGCGACTAGCTGAGGAGCTGCGTTTGCAAGGAAACCTTCAAAATGTCTCAAAACGTTTGTGGGGGTTCTCAGTATCAGTATCAGTATCAGGTATCTCCCACCCGTCTGACAGAACGCAGGTCCAAGTCTACAAACAATGCAGTGATGATGAATGCTAATTATTCAAAAACTGGTTAAAATCTGCCTATCTTCATTTGAAAAGTGGGTCTCAGTAGATTGAATCATAAACCTGTGGGCGGTACAAAGCAAGCCGAGGTGGGCGAGATGGGCATTAAAACAATGTGCACAGACAAGAATGCAGTTTTGCAAGCCGTGCACGTGACAATAAGATAAAACTGTCTGCTGAAAACATGGCTCGCTGGTCTTACTTCAGATGCTGTTTTGAGTTTTGAGTCGCCAACTTGTATCTAACAGACAACCCAATGTGATATTACCCTGACACCTACAAAAAAAATCCTCTCCACCCCTAACTCCCCTTTAAACTCTCAAAGGACAAGTTTGTTTGGTGCTTTATTTGCGTTTAAAATATTGTTAAAGTATTAAACTCTTTCATTTCTCCAGCTGTCATGGCAGACTTCTAGCAACTGCTTGTCAAGGACGCAGACCGCACCAAGGACTCGAAGGTAAAACTAAGATTTAAGGCTGGTGTGGCAACAAACTATTTATAAGAAGGAACTAAACACACAAAAATCCAAAATGCTGACATGGCAGCAAAAAAACATGAGAATACCTGAAGACACAAGGAACTCAGAGGAACAGACGAGGAAACCCAGGATGACCGTCTGAAGGTGAGACTGAGGACCAGGAGTTTCAGTAGATAAATAAACTAAATACACAACAAAACAACCAAAACCCCACAAATATGTCAAACAAAATACAAAGACTTCAGGATCATGACTTATATTTTTCACCTGTTTTCCTCAGAAGGTTTAAATATCTGTCACAATACTCATCTTGTTTACTTTAAATTAAGTCTGTGTAGGCATTTTATCATTAGCCTAATAAAATAACTTGTATCTTTAACGCCCAGAAGAGGTCAAGGTAGAAAAGTGCACGTGAAAATAAGCCAGGATTTGCAAGAATGCTGGTCGCAAACATTCAGAATCCAGTGAGACGGCAACTGAACATTCACCTCGTTTATCACAGTTTTGAGTTGCCAACTAGTCTCCAGCTACCTTAAAGGTGTACCGCTGATCTGAAAGGAGCCACACCCTGCAGTAACGGGTGAGACTGGCTTACTTCCTAAAACCAGAGATGGAAATGCGCAGAGGAACGGCACCTCTGACATTTTTGACCAAAACCTGAAAGACCTTTCATTAAGACCTCAGTTGATTACATTAACAAAGTCACAACATGGTTCCTTTAAATTACGATTTCCACTTTAATACATTCAAAGAACATTTCAAGCATCTTTCAGACTTAAAGACTCACATATTTGTTGGTTCACACCTTTAGAAATACAGCAAACACATGGAAAAAATAATGTGTAGGTAGAATATTTGCATCATGTTTGGAATCTAGGCCCTGACCTTGTTGCTCCACCAGATATTAATATATTCAACACAGAACAGCAGGGGAGGGATATAATAACGTTCCCCCTTAGGGAAAGAGTCGGAGCCTACAGGTGGATGCCAGATGGTGGTGGAGCTGATAAAATGTTAGAAGATCAGCAGCAGCAAGTAGGAGCACAGCTCTCAGATGGGTGGAGCCGTGGTTGGCTTGGCAGTGTGTGTTTTAAGTGACAAAGTGGCTGACTGGATCAATTTTTAAACAGCGTGCAATTTATTCATTTGTCTGTTTAGAAATTTAGAACAGTTTTCTTGTTTTAAATGGGTGAAATAAACATTACATACTGACAACAGCTCATACTGAGGTAAAATCCCTGCTGCACAAAACAAAACTGTTAATCGGGTGACAGTCAAAGTGATACTACCCCAAATGTTGAGGGACTTTCCCTCAATTCAAGTATGCATTAGTAAAAAAACCTGCAAAACAAACTGCAGCTCGTTTCTGCTGTAGTCTGGCTGTTTGAGAATACCAAAGAACCGTCTAAACAAACTGTTCAAAAGCTTACAAATCCTCTTGAGTCGACAAACAATTACTATGTAATGTTCCAAAACGAAAGCTTACCTTTCACCCTGAGGAAATTTACCTTTCTAATTAATCTGAGGGATCTGAGCAGTTTTGGGAAGCAGTTTTTTTTGTTTATTCCAAGTGATCTCTTATAAAAAATATATATAAAAGACCATATAAATACACACGTAAATCCATAAAAGTTGTAACCTTGTGGAAAAATGTATTGAAAATGAATTGCACATTTCGTTTTATTCACAATGGAACATAGCGAACATATCAAATGTTGAAATTAAGAAACCATTTTTGAAAGAATAAGAAATTTGTTTTAGCAACCCATCCTTTGCTGGATGGGAGCAGATGTTGTTCTAAAACCTGGAGATACTTTTCTGCATTGATGGAGCCTTTCCAGATGTGTGAGCTGCCCATATCAGAGGCACTAATGCACCCCCATACCATCAGTGAGGCAGGCTGGATGGTTTGGACCCGTCTGACATCAGAACAGTTTTCCTCTTTGGTCCAGAGGAGACACATCTGTTCACATCTGGCTTCTTCTTTGCCTGATAGAGCTTTAAGCAGCATTTGTGTTCCTGAGCAGAACAGAACCAGAACATCCAGCCTTGACCTTTGACCTCAGAGACATCTCCAGATTCTTGAAATTCTTTGCTGCTTTTATGAACTGTAGATGATGGGATATTCAGTCTTTCCAATTTTCTCTTGAGGAACATTATTCTGAAATTGTTCCACTATTTTTAGACAGTTTTTCACAGACAGATGAACCCCTGCCCGTCTTTATTTCTGAGGGATTCAGCTTCTCTAAAAAGCTCTTTTATACTCAGTCCTCTTTCTGATCTGTTGCCAATTAAAGCTAATTCTTTGCAAAATCCTCCTCCAGCTGGTTCTTTTTTTGTACCACTTCCTTTTACAGCCTTTTGTTTTCCCTGTACCAACTTTTTAACTGTTGCTGCCATCAAATTCAAAATTTCCTTATTTGTTTCCAAAGAAATGGTCCGATTTCTTAGTTTTAACATGTGATATGTTTACTATGTTCTACTGTGACTAAAATATGGGTTCAAATTATTTTTATTTTTATTTTATAAATTATTATTATTATTTTTTTTACATTTTACACAACGTCCCAGTTTTTTCCGAATTGGGGTTGTATAAATTCACACAGACAGAGACCTATTTGTCTCCCACCTCCATCTTCCAGCGGCTGAGCCATTCTTCTTTCTGCCTCCGGCTGATGTAGTACGGATCTCCAGCCTGGAAAGTCACTCTGGGGACCGGCCTCCTCCGGAGCCTCCCAGTCTCACCCTGAACACACAAACAAACAAGCATCATAGCGGACAGATTCATTCCTGTTTGCAAAAAACATGGAGAAGTGTCACAGCGACCGGTTTTCTCACCTCTCTGGGGGAGTCGCAGTTTCTGTCAGTTTCTGGCTCATCTGCAAGATGAGAAACGTTAAAGGAAATGGGTCATTTGTGTAAGTTAAACAAGAGCTTTAATGAGGGAAAGTCACGGTTTTCGTCACTCTGCTACAGCCTCCAATATTTGAATATTCAAAATACCTTAAAACGCAGCAATCCGCAAGAGACTTAGATGGTTTATTTTCAGATAACTAACCAGCATTCATGGTAACATGTAGATAAAATACTTTTAATAATAAAATAAACCTTGCTCATTATGATTTCCAACTTAAACTAAGCGTATCTTTATGTACAGTATACAATAAATTCATACCCTTGTTTTTCTCAGTTTGCTCAGTTTTCTGGTGCCTACGCTTCTTGCGAGGGGAGGGTGAGGGCTCAGGCTCCTCAGGCGGAGTTGGGGGCGCGTTTGCACAGGGGTCAGAGGTCGCCATCTCCTGAGAAACAGACAGAGCAAAGTCTATGTCTGAGAACTCTTGTCTAGACTATTCAAAGGGCAGCACATTCACAGTAATCATACACACACACGGACAGGCTTTATACGCTCACATAAAACAGAAGCAGTCCGAAGCTGCAGCAATACCTGCTGCATTCCTATTAGTCTAACCCTATTAGTGCAACACTGAGCAGGTATGTCCGGCAGGGCTCACACACACTCACACACACACACATTTATTGGATAAGGACTGGGAGTAGCATTGGAGTTAACAGTGTTGATGATTACAAGCTCATCTCACAGAAAACCTGTCTTCGATTATTAAAACTGTGAAAAATATTAGATTTAAATAATTTAAAATCAGCTCAAAATGTAGCGTTTGGTTTTGAAAGCTACCTGTTTCATAATCACACTGCAAAACTATCCAGATGTTACTCCCCGGCTTGCTTAATTAGGCTTATATATTAGATGACCAGCATCAGAATAAACAGCAGGGTTTGAACGTGTGTGCCGCTAACAGGTTTTTACAGGTGGGTAGTTAAAACGTGTAGCGCAGGGGTGATAGGTCAAGCCCAAAGGCTAAAGTAACACCAGCTCGTGCTAACAAGCCCACAAAGAGGAGCAGAGGAGGCCCGGTAAAGGCTGATTACAGAAAAAGTGGCTGAAAAAGCCTCAGGAAAGACTTCAGCACACGTTTTAAACACCTACACAGCATCCAGAAGATCAAACATAAAGTCAAAAAACATTTAGCTTTGCTGTGTGGTGCTTCAACTATGATTAATAATTGTAACGCATAGTAGTGTCTAGAATTTGGCCACGTACTTCCCCCTGCATCAGCTGTAAAAGCTAATGTAGGATCCAGCACTAAAAGCCAGCTGGGGTTTTATGTCTCCTGTCTGCTTATTGACGACTGTACACCCAATTAGTTTTATTCTTATTGACGGTAAGACGCTCAGAACTCTGGCGCTGATAATACTGAAACAGACCTCTCAAAGTAAAAATAAAGAAAATGCTGAGCTTTCCTTGAAGGAGCGCAGATTGCCCTCTACCTTTCATGACAAACTTTTTGACTAATATCAACGCACGTCGATCAAAGACAGAGCTGTAGATGTTTTGGTCAAAGCTTGAAAATAACAATTTCGTAAAACATCTCGCTCAGAGTAGGTGTTGAGGAGGACTCTCAGCTACTACCACACCCAATTTTAGCTCAGTGTGTGTTACATACACTGAGTTGTAGCCATTTTTGTGTTGGCTAATGTCAATTAGTTGTGGTGGCCATCTTCAACTGGACTGACTCCAAATGTTAATCAGTTGAAATGATTACTTTTTGAGAGTTTTTAGAAAGTCCATCCTCTGGTTCAGGAGATATTTTGCTAACAAACAAACATGGTTGACTCCAACAGTTAATGCTGAAGTTTTAAGCTAAGATCTCGCTCGTTGAGTAGCCGTTGGTGTATGTGTTATCAATGACTCTCAGCTGCAACAAAAAACAAATTTTAGCTGAATATCTGTGAGATTTTTGTGACTTCTAAGGTCAGTTAACTCAGGTGGCCATCTTGAATTGGGTTGGCTCCAAAAAAGTGAAAGTTTCATTCAAATCTGTCCAGTTATTCATGAGATGTTTTGCTAACAGACCGACTCCAAATAAGAAATGGTAAAATCTGTTAGCACTCAGAATATGTGATGGGGATCAGTCTCAGCAACTACCACACCAAAACATAGCTCAATTTCTGTCAAATGGGCTGATTTACAGCCACGTTTGTGTTTTTAATGGCAATTGGCTTTGGCAGCCATCTTGAATTGGGTTAATCAGCCGTAAACGTACATCTAGTGATCACTTTCTGGGAGTTTGATTAAAATTTGTCCACTGGTTCATGAAATATTTTGGTAACAGACAGACACATGAACACACACACACACACAGACACGCAAACATGAGCAAAAACATTATCGTCCACCTTCACCTTTTTGGCAGCGGGTGATAAAAACTTCACAAAACCTTGTTAGAAGCAGCAGAAAAGCTGCTTTTGGAACAAACCTTCGGAGATAAACTTATAAAATAACAACTTAACTTCACAAATCATATTTAAAAAATTAATGGTTATTTAGCATTTAACGTAAAAATATAAAACAGTAAAAACAAATAAACAAAAACTGAATTAACCAGCTATGTTGAGTGGCTGAAACTTGCTATGTAAAGGTTAAGCATGTGCTTTTTAAAAGTACACTAAATTAGCTCAGATAAATGTCGTAAAATACGCACAAAACAAAGACGGGATGAATAACACAAATACTTGGTATCTATCTTCTGCATATGTTGTACCACCATGTGGCCTAGACATGAGCATTAACATTTAAAATAATATTAAAGCTGCATTAAGCAATTTAAGACTCCTAGAGCTACTTTTTAAGCAAACAACTGACTACTTACACATTCAGCAGAAACAGAGGAATCTGGAACTGCAGTCATCGTTTTGGCCACATGTTGAATGTAAACTCATTTCAGCCCTGGCTCGGTCCACAGAACTCTTCAGAAAAATATCTGGATATCTTTGAATTGCTACGAGACTGACGATCCTCAGTTACTTCGCCTTCCTGCCCCCCTTTCTTTAGTCTTTTTTTTTTTTTTAAGCACCAAACAGAAAGTGTGCAGCCGACTTGATAGAGTTGGCTCCACACTTCCTTTTAGTAAGAGCAGGTGCACAGGTTGGGTTTCATTTTGGGCCGGTAAAACTCAGCGTGTGACCCGAATGGGGCTACGAAACTGCGGTTTTGATTCATCTTTCCGGGAGTCATTTGATTCAGTGAAACTATCACAGGATATTGCTTAATGCAGCTTTTAAATATAAAGGTTGAGAAAAAAAAAAAAAAAAAAAGGATTCACCACAAAGACGCCTGTGGCGCACCGAACTGTAAAACATATTTAGGACACATTCCATTTGAAATTAATAACAACCCACACACAAACAGGAAGTAACTACAACACTTCAAGTTGTTTATTCTTTACTCACAACCCCTCAATGGCATGCATTTCCCTTTCTATTAGAATCTACTGCCGCCTTCATATTGAATGGCTTACAGATGCTAACCTGAGCTGCATGCACAATATAGGAACTGAGCGATGAGGGGGTATTTGGTTTGATGGGGGGGTTGTCTGGCCAAAGAACAGGATGTAGCAAACAATAAAACAATAGTGTACTAAAAATAATATAATAAGCAATAACACCAGCCTACTTTGGAAACTAAATCAATTGTGCCATGAATTATAGATCCACAACGGCAGAGTGAATCCTGCACACGGTTGCAAAAACAACATGAGCAGTTTAAAAAAAAACTGAAGTTGAAGCTGTTCCCGTCGTCAATGTGACAAATGCAAATAACACAATGTTCAGAGATGTTTGTGTAGATTTGTTTCCTAATTTCATTTACTGTTAATCGTCTGTAACCAAAAGCGAAAGAGGGATGATGTTTATGTGTTTGTCTGTCTGTTGTGTTAGCAAAATACCTCAAGAATCACTAAACGGACCGACGTTCACTTCAGAAATCACCAGACTGTCCCTTTAAGGTGATTCCTCAATAACCTGAGCGTACACCACATGGAGGCAGACTGATTTGTGTGGTTAACTATAAAACAGCAGAGTTATGATTGACTAATTACATAACAGCGGTTTCATTTGTTGTCTTTTCATCCACCAACCACCAGTTTTCTTGTCCCTTTCAGTCAAGTTCTGCGACCACAGTTTCCCCACAATGTCTCTGACTTTTGAGGTTGCAGCAAAAAGCTTAAAAGCACAAAGAAAAACAGAATGTGTTGCAAATGTGACCAAACCAAATCAAAACCTTAATTTCTCCAGTTTAGCCTGAGAAAGTTTATTTTAGTTTAAATCTAGTTATTGGAGTGCATGGGAAAGCCTGTGTAATTCAGCTCCTAATAATGCTGCCGTCTCTTGTTTATCACCATGATTGTGTTATTAGTTAACGACATGTTTTTTACTCGGTTGTTCTACGTGCACATGTGTGACAGGACTCGCGTTAATCCTGCCCGCCCTGTCAGAGCTCAGACATCAAAGCATGATCAGACCTGCTCTCCTGCACACACACACTCCTTCACAGCGGCGCTCGCCCTGTCTGGGACTGTTTGATCAGCTATATAGACTCGCTGCTTCTGCCGCAGAGTTCAGCAAGTGCAAAGACTACAACGCAGAGGATGAACGGTCAAAGAACTATGGATGTGAAAGGAGCTGCCAAATAAAGCGTCAATAAAGACAGACCATACAGAGTGATTATGATAATGATAGTAAAAATACTGCCCTGAAACACAACACAGATTATTACTGCTAAACAAAAGGTGGCTGGAAGGTTGCCAGGTAAAACCCAGATGAACCCGAGCTTTAAAGGCAACACAGTCACCTTCAGTAAAACCTATTTACAGCAGCTGAACAGAGAGCAATATGTCACTGAAGCTCTAATTTCACAGAAAACATGATAAGAAAACATATTTCACTGAGCAGCAGTTACGGCTACTTTACACTCATTTATGCGCCGCTCTATGATCTGTAAAACTAATTGTTTTACCCCTTTAGGAACTTGAGGACTCTGTACCAAGTAGTAATCTATTTATAACTAACCCACCACCCCCTTTTTAGACTGCTTATTACTCCTCCACCGTGTTCTCATTTCTGTTGCACTTAAATTAACAGAACTGCTACTGAGAGTTAGCAGGACAAAATAAAAACAGTTCAGTCAGCACGTGGTAACCTAATCTTATTAAGGATGTTCATAGTTGTGATTAGATGGAAGTAAAAACAACCTAAAGGTTTAACTTGAAGCTGCTGCATTTAAAAAAATAACCTTGGGATTAAGAAGTTAAAAGAATTAGTATTATTATTGAGAGAAAACATTCACCATCACTCTTCAATAGTCACCAACAACTGCCAACTAGTCGCCAACTAGTCTATTACAGTCACCAACAATCACCAACTAGTCTACAACAGTCACCAACTAGTCTATTACAGTCACCAACAATCACCAACTAGTCTACAACAGTCACCAACTAGTCTACAAACAGTCTGCAACTAGTCTACTACAACCACCAACAGTCACCATTGAGTCTTCAACTAGTCACCAACAGATACCATTGGTTGCCAACAGTCTCCAACTAGTCACCAACTAGTCATAAAAAGTCACCAACAGCCGCAAACCGTCTCCAACTAGCCACCAACAGTCACCAAGTAGTCGCCAAGAGACATCAATAGTCACCAACGAGTCTCTAACCAGTCATAAAATAGTCACTAACAGCCACTAACAGTCTACGACTAGTCACAAACAGTCACCAACAGTCACCAACTAGTCACCAACTAGTCACAATTCAGTGAGATACTATTTTATTGTTGAACATAAGCCAAAGTACAAAGTTGTCTTGTAGACTAACAGGACTTTCATGTTGGTCTTTAAAAACAGCTGAGCTCTGAGTTTTAGGCCACTTTTGTGTGTAAAAATTAAAATTCTTACATACTTCTGTGATTTGTTTTTCAATTGTGTTCAGTTGTTCTTAGCTTTGTCTTGTTGTCAGTGAGTTTTTTTTATTTTTATTGCAGAAATAAGAGACTTGATGAATTTGGCAGATTCTTCAGCGATGCAACAAACACTGTGTTAATTATTTATTTCAAATCCAAACATATTGTTTTTGTAAAACATTAATTAAGTTTTTAAACTGAGTATGTATACAAGAATATGATTTGTGTACAAAGCAGGATCACTTTCCACTGCAACAGCTAGCAGATATTTAGTAGGAGGTGTGTTTGGGACTTAACTGACAAAACTTTGTTTACATTTCCAAACATTGTGGGTTTTTACTCCTAAGTCTTATCTCAGTATTGCTCAGTATTTATAAACTCATGCCTGCTTTTAAATAGTCCACTCAGACCCAGAGCGTCATAATTCGCTTCAGTTTAAAATCTATCACATGAAACATAACAAAGAGCCTTTTAGCTATAGTTTCACTGTGACTTTAAGCAGCAAGTGGAAAATATGGGGGATGGAGCCACGCTGATGACGAATAATGTTGAGGCCATGAGGTTATCGCCACATGTGGAGAAAGAGTTTACACACTGACTGCAACTTCAACCAGGCGATTCAAAGGGGAAACCCCGTTCTTAGACAAATTATCATTAGAGAAAAAAAACAAAACAAAACAAAAGCAACCCACACAGCCTCCTTTATGGAGACAAATGCTCCCTCAAGTCATCTGCCAAACACACTCACATGTGGCTGAAGGTGTCAGTCTAGATTCTTTGTGCATAAAAAAAACAAAAAAAGCAAGCTGATTGTGATTAACGCTCAGCAGCTTGCAGGTGTGAAAGCAAAGTGCTGCTGGAATAATTCATGTTCAGGAGCTCAGAAAACATTTAAAAAAGAAGAAGATACTGCGAGAGTTTGCAGCAGAAAATGCTGACTTGTTGCAGTACTCACAGGAAGCTGCTGTTTGCTTTTCCTGCTAGGGCGACCGACTCTGCGCTTGTTTCGGAGGCTCGCTGGCGTCCCCTCCTCTGGACTGTCCTGATCTGCTCCGTCTTCGCTCTGGGCCGACACACAGGGAGAGAGAACCACATCAAGCGCCGAGCAGTGACTTTAAGAATTTATAACTGCTGTCTTCAGCGAGACCACATTAAAGCGACTAACATTCGAGACATTACGGTCAGAAACACACTCCGGGGTAGTGAGTGAGTGAATGAATGAATGGAGGCTCCAAACTGTTTGTGTAGTCACAGTTTTTACAACTTTGCTTGCTTTACCTTAAAACAGACAATGTCAGCTGATTTTATTTAATAAAAGCACTTCCAGAGTTCTAAATGGGAATGACTAAAAAAGAAAGAAAAGTTGATTATATAAATAGGAGCAGACATGAAATCTAGTTGTGTTTAATAGAGCAGACGTCTATCTAAGCATTAGATGAATGCTAAAAAAAAAGACAATCCAGATTAGTTCCATCAGCTGCGGAGGTTTTAAAAACCATAATTCGTTTGGCTTTTACTGATGTTGTGAGAAGCAGAAACAAATGTTTTTTTTAAAGCGACTCTAAGCTACTGCCACATCAAACTTCAGCTCAAAAACTGTAAAACTGATGTTGATTAGCTGTGGCGTCCATCTTGAACTGGAACGACTCCAAAAGCAAACCAGCTGCAGATGTGTTTTACTTTCTGAGAGCTTCATTAAAATGGATCAGACCAACAGGACTGACTCCAATAACTAATGCTTAACTTTTATAGCCATATTAGCTGTTAAAATACACACTTTTTCATTGTTCACAAATTCTACATCATTCAATGATTGGTTGGGGGTTAATAGGACTTTGCTTTAACTAAATCCAGTGATCAGTTTTGAAAATTCTCCCGTTAGTTTTTGGAATACAGTAGATGTACATTTAATGATCCTGTCTTACAGAGAGTCATTAAAACCCATCCAGTGGTTGGAAACAGACAGACACACAGATAACGGCTAAAACTTTATCCACCTTTGCTTTTCAGTGACAGACGATAATATTTATCATTCACTGCCAGAGTAAACAAATCCTTTCTATCTAGTTCTATAATACTACTGACCTTCATACAGGAGTAACCAGAGCATAAATGTAACCTCGCTACCCAAAACACTGAGGATCCAACAAAAATCCAATTAGACTCATGTTTTTTGCTTTGTTTTTTTGCCAGCTCTGAGCAGTCTGACTTGCCGAGGAGCTCGAGTGTGAGCTGTGTTTTTTAAGAGACCCGAGAGGACCCATGAACGAGCCAAATAAAACAAGCAGCACCTGCTGCACCTTAAACGAAACAGACGAAACTTCAATAAGACATCATCTCGCAGGAGAAAATGAGTATTTATTTAGGCCGGGAGGAGTTTGGCTGGTGTTACAGGCTTTCTTAGACAAATCTGAGAACTCTTTCCGTGCCTTAGGTAGAAATTAAACAAATCCTACTGATATGGGCAACATTAAAAGTAACAGGAGTAAATTCAATTAAAGTTAGAGGTTTAACCGACTCGTCAAAGACTAACAGAGGAGGCGATTATGATAAGATTTTAACAAATGAAAAGCACTCGTTTGTTGATTTTTTCCCCAGCATGTTAGAATTAGACTTTCTTACAGGCTTTTCTGAAGATTGTCTAAATTTGTTTAGGCAGAGATGAGTGTAATAGCTACGACCGCACAGAATCTTAGGTCAATATCTGTGAGTCCTGGCCATTCTTGTTCCTAAATTGTATTGACTTTAAAAAGTTAATCAGTTGTAAAATCTGTGCCCTTGTTCATGAGATATTTTGCTAACTCTGTGGACAAACAAACACACAGATTTGGGCACAAACATGATCACATTGTCACCTTCACCTTTGGGTGATGAAAGTTGTGTTTTAGTAACATTTACTAAGTGCTAGTTTAATCTCGGTTTGTGCTTCTTGTAGTTGTCAGGCAGATTACTGAAGACCCTTCAGGTGTTGTGGGATTTTGTGTGTATATTATTCTCTACACACCTAGAAGAGAAGAGACAGGAAGTGGAGTCAAGCATCTTATTATAACTCCTAAAACCAAAACTTCAATCTACAGCACATAAGAGGGTTTAGGTGCTATAATTCTGATGCAGTTTGAATAAAACGTCTCACAAATAAGAAAAGAAGAAAATTCTGTCAGTTGTTAAAAGAGGAAAGGGGGGGTTATTATTTGTTCTCCCTTCACAGCTCGGCCCAAACTCCGGTGACAATGGTGCGGTTGCTAAGGTGCAGAAACTGCTTAGCAACCGTCTCCAGCTATGCTGCGGTGCTGACTAAACACGGTGACGTCACTTTGCCGATGATCAGCTTAGCAACCGGCTAAAACAAGTGAAGGCTTTATGCCTGACTGCCTGGTGTGCACTCCAGATGTCACACTCACAAGCATACTTTAGCAAAACAGCAATTAAGTACTGAATATGCGGTCAATAGTAGAAAAAACTACAAGTCTGATATATAAGCCTGACGAGCAAAGGACACAACAACCAAGACCCTGAAAATGATGTCAAGACACACAAACACCAACACTGACCATTCTGTCTATATATCTTTGGTCTATTTCTGTCTCCTGGCAGGTTATTTTAGGCAGTTGCTAAGCAACCAGACTGCAAACCAGAGGAGGCAGAGGAGGATCCCATCAGCAGCAGACAGTTTGTCCTCTTTCTATTTCCCCCCATCTCCATGTCCTCCTCTCAATCTCACTCCAATGTCCTTGTTTCCTAGATTGCCCCTTTGTGTCTGCTTTCTTTCTGCATCTCACTTTCAGTTTTATTATTCACCTCATAAGTATCTGTAAACAGAAAGAGGCTGAACTATATTTTACTCAAATTTACCACTCATCTCCTCGGCAGCTGATGGATCAGCCAGTAGATTAAACCAGATTTTATCCAGATTTAGCTCAGATAGACTTACTGCATTTAAACACAAGATATATTAGATTTTTGTCTTATACATTAACAGAATTAAAATCTACAAGGACACATGTGCATGGAAAAGATCATATTACTTTTGGAAAAACATAATGCAGAGGTGACTAATCTTAATCAATGAGCTCCAAAAGGCTTGTTTCTGAAACCTTAAGGCTTTGGAGACGGGATACAAACCGTTTTCAACATGATCTGCTACAAATAGCGGCGACACCCAAGGCGAACTTTCTGACAGCCATCAAATTACGGCAGCAGTTTGTTACTTGTTTTGTTATGTTTTGTTAACGCCGACAGACAGCAGATTTAAAGCAGGAAATTAAAGGCTTAGCATTCTTTGACAAATGCAGATCGCCCACTGGCTTTCACACCAGTTTATTCTGAAATCGTTTTAGGTTGAGAGATGAAAAAGTTAAAGCCGTTTGGGTCAAACCTTGAAAGTGACGTTGAGATATCTCTCATGATCTGCTGGCACTTAAAGTACACGTTATGGATGACTGTCCAGTGATTCATGAGATATTTTGCTAACAGACAAACAGGGTTGACTCCAACAGTTAGTGCCAGGGTTTTAGACACAATGCGTTGCAATTAAAGTATGCGTTAGGAACGATGCTCACCTACTACCAATTGAAATTTTAGCTCAATATCATAGATAACAGATGAACAAACATTATCGCCCTGCAATCACCAGCGGGCAGCAATAACGAATGTTTGTGTTTATATTAATAAATAAACCAAAACAGCAGAAAATGGGGCACGATACAAACACAGTATGAGTAATCTTTGTATAAACATGCCTGTAAATATTTATTAGGTTTTAAAAACAGCTGACTTTACACCTAAAACCGTCTCAAATGATCAGGAAATTACCGTTGTCTAATCCCAGAGAATATTCTTTTTGTCCTCAGCATTTGAACTGGATTTCCTGTCATGTGGACTGGATTATAAAAACTCCCACAACTCGTCCTCCTCGTCTTCCTCCCTGCTTTCGAACGCCGCAGCTTCCTCTGATTTCTCCCCGGGCTTTTCTGGACTCTTTGTCGGAGAGATCTCAGGAAGTTGAAAAAGAAACAGCTCTATCGGGGGGACGCTTTGCTTTGGCTCCGGGCCAGCGTGCGAGCGTGGAAACGAGCAAGTGAGACGGGTCTCTCTATAGAATGGACTTCAAACTTCTCACTGATTTACGAGGACCGCCCCAAGCTTCGGGGGGCGCAAATGAAAGGAGCCATTCTTCACCTGTCTGACTGCGTGTTGACATGTGTGTGTGTGTGTTTGTGTTTAAGGAGAGGAAGAAAAAAAGAAGACAGTTTGAAACCCCTGCGCTCATGCCTACGTATGGCTGGGCGTGTGGAACGTAGAAAGGGTCTGTAGTGAATGTAAATAAATAACCGTGGGTTTAATCATTACAGACTCTGGCCTGCTCACCAGGGTCTGTGAGTGTCCAGCCTAAAACAAACCATTAACAATGAACTGTGAAGCCGAAGGGTGTTAATGACACCTGCAGCTGCTCATAAATAAAGAAAAAACTAATTGCAATAACTGCCATAGAGGTTGTAACAAAAGCAGGGTGCAACAGGAAGATGGTGGATTGTGTAGGTTGTAAGTAGGATGGATTCGGTGAACTTTTTTGAGTCTGATTTAAGTCCAGTTTTGAACTTATGGAAATAATCTGCAGAAGATTTTTTTAAAAACAGAGAAAATGAACATTTCATGCCAAAAACACTGACTTGCTAACAGCTTGAAGTTATTAGTAATTATTCTAAAACAAATGCTGAACCATTCTCCGATATACAAATCAGTCATTCACTTAAAATAAATGAAAGACCTAGAATTCTTTGAAGGAATGCATATCGCCCGCCGCCTTTCCTGCCAGAGTTTTAGACTAAAATCCTCTAATGTTGAGGAGAGATGGAGCTACAGGCGTTTTGAACAAACTTGGTAAATGTCACGTAAATGAGCGATCTCATGCCAGATCTGTGATAAAAGTCCCAATTTTCTAGTGAACAACAAAACCAGTTCTCCCTCAAATGGTCTCTAATTTTAACAAAATGTGTAAAATATGCTCAAACACAGACTGTGCAGGGTGAATTTTTAAGAAAATTCAAGAAATATGCACCAACTAGAAAGCAGATCTGAACATGGCACAAAACATTTTTTCATTTAAGACATGGCAGAGGAGCTGGACGACAGACTTGACAGCGTTTCGAGTTTGTTATTATTGAGGGTGATAATAACAAAGTAAACGTTGAATATAAGTCGATAATACCTGAAAAAATTGTATTTACAACTAAAATGGGCTTGTCGTCTAAACAAGCTCTTCAAATTAATATTTACCAAGAGTAAAAACAATAAAACGGGAGTAAAAAACTCTCAACAATCGCATGCATGTGAAGGTATCACAAATAAAAGATAAATTTAAAAAAATCTTACAATGACAACTAAAGTCACTGATAAATTACTTTTTCTTCCTGATTTGTTACACATGGATAAATGATGATGTTGTGTCTAACTAATAACTTCAGCTAATAATGTTCATTTTTCTCTCACCTTTCAGCTTCTTTCATATAATAATAAATCATTTAGTTTAGCTTTCTGTCACACTGATCCTTTCATTCATAAAAATTCATCACTACATAAGTGTTTATTGATTCACAGCCACTAAAATGAAACAAAGATTGTTCTTTTATTTCAATAAACTTTGATGGAATTTTCTCCTTTCTTCCTCAGCTGTGGAGGTTCAGTTCAGCCGGCTCCATCGTGGTAAAACTAAATAACAGTGTTTTAGTTTTACCGACAGACGTAACAACACGTAACATCTACTTGTGTTCAGATAATAACAACATCTCGGGCTCACCACATCATTAGACGCGTCGTTCTCCAGCGTCTGAGGCGGCTCGGCGGCGGCAGGGCTGTTGGATGGCATGGCAGGAAGCGGCTCCGTGAAACCAACTTTCTAAAGCAAAACAAACAAAAAAAAAAAAACCCCAACTGTGCCAAATCAAAACATGGGAAGAGCCCGCAGGAGCACCAGACGCTTCATCCAATCTGTCTTTCGTCTGGTCGGCCTCTTCCTCGCTCAGTCCTCACCCTCTCCTCTGAAAGGGAAGAGAAAACACAACGTGAGCAAACAGAGTAAAAGGAAATCTGTCAAGTTTGATCTGTGTGTGTGACTGACGCCGCTCATTTCTGTTACTCTCCCATTTCTCTGTCAACAAACACACACAAGGCCGGCGGACGCGTCAAGTCCTCGAGGTCCAAGAAGGTCTGTGATCGTCCCCGCGAGCTAGAGCTGACGGATGGGACACCCGGCCCGCTCAATTTTATTTATTTTTAGCTGAAACGAACGAACACACCTTCAGACGCATCACGCAGGTGTTCTCTGGAAAAACTAACTGTGTCAGGGTAGCTGTCAGCTAGGCTGCCGGAGAGCTCGATGTGATAATGTCCTAGTTCTCGAGGCAAAGAAAAGAGGCCGCTTTCACGGGACATAAATCTGAATATTTGGAAACAGATTCCAGATTTAAGATCATACACTTGCAGCTGATTTTTATTTCAGAGGTTCAGCTATTTCATTAAGCTTGTTTGCAATCTGTCAGCAGATGAAACCCCTTATTTATGTTAAAGGCCCAGCATATCTTGAAGTGAAGCACTCAGGGAGCAAACACCTCCGCCAAGGCCACAGGGTCACTGTCCATTTAGATTACCGCTCGCTGTAGGGATCATCCATAAAAACATTCCTGAATCCGGATCTGAAGAGTTCATGTAAATCCGTTTATAACTTTTTGAGTAATCTTGTCCACAGACAGACAGATAGGTGGTGGAGGTAAATATGTGTTGGGAATGACTCTCAGCTACTACCAGACCAAACTTCAGCTCAATATCTGTGAACCCGACTGAGTTAAAGATGTTTTTTTTTGTTGACTTAGCTGTGATTACTTTCTGACAGACTCATGAGGTATTTTGCTGACACATCCCCTTCACTTCCTGGCAATAACTAACAGGGTTTTGTTACATTAAGGTCAGCCTACGTTAAAGTTCTTAAAAATGTAAATAAGCTGATTTTTCCGGAGCTGCAAACAGGCGTGATGACTGGTGTCAGATTCTGTTGAAAACTTGAACTCAAAGAAAGTTTAAAAAGAGACATTTGGTAATAGAAAACTGGTCCCCAGCAGTAATTTGGAGCAGAGCTCAGCGCAACGGCAGCCAGTGATTACTCTGTATTGTAGAGTATGTCACTCCTCGTGCTCCGGCCTTACATCACCTACTGTAAAGACGGGCTAGGCCTGCCAACAAAAGGACAGAGGGGGTGGAAACTTTAGCAAAACCCAGAGTACAGTATCCACCCCAACCCTCCAGGGGGGGCTCCGTGTACGAGCTCTGGGCCGCTGGCCAAAAAACTCCTCCAAGTTCAGAGTATTTAGGTCACAGAAAGACACCTTACACTCCTGCAGCAAGTTACTACACACTGATTTAAATTGTTCCACTCTTCTCTTCATGACGGCAGCAGTTTAAATTAGACCAGAGTCAGAGGCCCAGGCAGAAGGCTGTACTGCTGGGAGAAATAATTGCGCAGAAAAAAACAAAAAAAAAAGCCTTCAGAGGTATGTCAAGGTGATGACAGAGCAGTGACAATAAAGGAAAGTCTCTTTTTTTCACAATAAAAGCATGACTTCAGATGATCTCTCAGTTGTAAAATAAATTTCAAAGAATCCAGAGTAAAGAGGTCTAACAGAGCTGACGGTTTTAGGTTGTGTTTCTGCATTTTCTTCAGCTTTTACCTGTTCCTTTAACGTTTCTTACTGCTTTTATTTGTTTATTTGTTCGATTAAGGCACTCGGGTCGACTTCCGTTGTTTTTGTCGGCGCTGCAGAGATAAAACTGACACTGTGAAAACAGAAACTACTCGAGAGAAATTCCTCAAATTTAGTGAAGCTGAGCCCAAAATGTGTAGGTTTCAAAACAAGCCGTCTTTGTAAACAAACAGGGGAACGTGCACACATTAAAGATGATGTTTAAAGGAGAATCAGACGAGTTCACATAAATATTTAGACATAAACAATTTGTGCAGAGGCACCAAAAACACAGAAATGTAGAATTCACATAAATATATATGTAGAAAATGAACTAAAGTTAGCAAAAAGACTGAGTCAGGACATGTTTTAAAGTAAATCTTGACTGGATAACAAAACTATCAGTCTTAATATAGTGTATAACACAGTAATATATCTATAACACAGTAATAAATCCTTTATAAAGACGCCCGGCCCGAGGAGGTGGCATGGAGTCACATGTAAAACAAATATTTTGCCACCCCTCTTTGTAGGTCAGGTAATATATTTTTGTACATTTTGCACAACGTTAAAAGTAAAGGACATTAATCTCTGCCCTTACTCTCTGACTTACAATCTGCACACAAACAAACCTGGAAATTTCACCAGCTGACAGACTGTTTCAAGACCTCCCAACCATCAAAACGTTGATGCAGCCTTTTTTTAAAAACAAATAAACATTTGATTGTGAATCTGGGGACAGATAACCTGAAAGCATACATTTAAGAACAAAAGTAAACCTGGGTCCAAGCCAGGGGCCAAATTAAATTCGTTTTTTATATGGAATATGTCAAATTATTCATACTGAAATGCAAATTACCTGTTCCCAATCACACTTTTTGTTTTTTGATTTAGATCACATAACGCATAAAGAATAAAAGATCAAATTTAAAAAAGACACATTTTGCATCAGATTCTTACATTATACTCTCAATCAACACATTTTCCATGTATTATTTCTTAGTAATACATTTTATCACACATATAAAATGACCCTTTTCTAAAAAACAAACCATCTTGCCTATGAAACAAGAAAAAAATAAAGAAAAAGCAAACAAAGGACACTCTGTTCATCGTCTTAAGACATTTAAAGATACAGAATATGATCTGTGGATTAATAAAATATTAATATAATAATAATAAAACTGCTTTTATTCTAAGAGTTACATAAAAAAGAGAGCAAACGGTTAAAGTAAATGTCAGTAAAAGCGCTTTAAGTATCTAAGTGTGGGGAAACTTGCAAAACTGTTAGTGTTTGACTTTTATTTTGAAAGTCCGGCCCGGAAGTGTAGCAGTAGCCTTTTGCTAACTCGATAGAGTACAGCTTTATGACAATTAATATTGAAAGCGACCCGGCTCGGCCTTTACCGGACAGCGCTTCGTGTAATCCCGGCAGGGCTGCGCGCGGGGCGGGGACACCTGTCTGAGTGCGTGGCGACGATAAGCCTCAGCGGGTCAGGTGAAAACGGACTCACGGGGGCCGCGGTTCAGACCGAATGCACCCGTTAACCCCGGCAGGCGCGCTCCCGCTCGCTCGCTCGCGCGCTCGCTCCTACGGTTCCTCGCGCTGATGTGTCTGTCTGCATCTGGTGGGTGAAGAAGACGCTGCGCTCCGGTTTTAACTGCAACTGTGGCGGACAGCGAGCCGGGCAGCGTTTTTGACGCGAGTCCGTATCATTATTTTTTTCTTTCTCAGACTAACGATCTAAAAAAAAAAAAAAAAGAAAAAAGGAAATTCCCAAGTTCACTCGCTCTCCTCCCCGCCCCCCCGAACCGCCTCTCCGTCTTCACATCATCTGCTAGAAACGGAACCAACGGTTTGGCTCCGGAGAGCGCGCGAGCGATGACTTTTAGGAGGTGACTGTAGCTAGCTTAACGGGCGGTCGCGAGCCGAAATGTTGATGTTTATATTTACCGTATCGTCCGTCCCTCAGCCACCCGGACCCTGACGGTCGTTCACTCCTTCTCTCTCTCCCCCTCTCTCCCTCTCTCTCTCTCTGTCTCCCCCTCCTCGCGCTCTCCACCGGGTCTTCTCTCTCCCACAGTCGCTCGCCTTGCTGCGGGCTCGCGCGCACTCTCTCTCTCTCTCTCTCTCTCTCTCTCTCTCTCTCTCTCTCACGAGCCGCAGAGTCTGCGGCACGTTTTCCGCGGGGTCCTAACGCCGGACCCGAGCAGACAGGTGTACGAAGCGGAAAGGGTTAAATTAAAAGCCGGACCTAACGGGTCTTCGCTCGCGGCAGGGCGATGAGTCGACGCCATTTTGAGATTTTAAACACAAATCCTATTTTTAAAGCAACACACACAGCTGCTTTGTGGTGTTGAACTCGTTCAACTTGTGAACTGTAGGGGTCATGACCCCGGTGAGATGTTATTTCTTGAATATACACACCTTAAACTTTGAAAAGTGAAATAAATCGGTTAGTTATCGCCCGCAGCCAAAAGTGGAAGGCAAACAATCATGTTTTTGCCCACTTTGGTGTTCGTGTGCTTGTCTGTTAGCAAAATATTTCACAAACAATTGGACGGATTTGAATGAAACTCTCAGAAAGCAATCATTGGATGTGCATCTGATTAACCACTGGAGTCAGCCAGATTCAAGATGGCCTCCACAGCCAAGTGACATTAAAAAACACAACATTGGCCATAATAAGTGTTGATTTGTGCAGCTTTTGCCCCAAAATTTGGTGTGGTAGTAGCTGCGACTGAGACAGATTGCACAAGATCTTTGTTTATCTATTTGGAGTCAACTCTGTCTGTCTGTTCGCAAAATATCTTCATTTTATTAAAACTCCCAGAAAGTAACCAGTAGATGTGTATTTATAAAAGGCATCAACTAATGCAGAATAAAAAAAAATATTATTTTTTGAAATTTTAAAAGAAGTTGATTAGGAATCTCTTCACAATTTGTACTTTTTGTTGTGTTTGATTGATTTGAAAGTCTAAACAGAAGCTGTATAGTTTAAATAATCTAAAGAATGTATATGAATGAGAAATTAAAGCAAAAGACTTGACAACAACCAAGAAAAAATATTTAATTTAAAACTGCTTTTATGTTTGTAGTTTTAAAACAAAAAGGACTTTTTGTTCACTTCATTAACTGCACATCCTAAAATACTGGTATAGGAATGCATTTAATTTACTATTTTACGAGTTTACTGTTTATTTTATGACACGTTTAATTTACAGAAAAACTCTAAATAAATTGTTTTGTTTGTCAGATCTAATAAACATTTGTTTTGTTGTGAAAAGCTGTTTTTTCCCTCCCTTAAAGAAGTTTAAACTCAGGGTGACCTCTGAGAAGAAAAAGGTGATCTTTATTGCACAGGATCATAACAGCAGCATGTGTGTGTGTGTGTCTGTGTGTGTCTGTGTGTGTGTGTGTGTGTGTGTAGGGGGTTATTTATTGCTGCCATGAAGAGGTCACAAACAATGAACCCGCCTGAATCAGCTCTGTTTAAACAATAGCTAACACCCCCACTTTACAGACCCTCACAAACCCACATCTGACCTCTGATGGGAATCAGGAGCACCGTTCCTCCAGATTAACAGAAGACACTAAAACATTAAAATCCCAGTGTTTCTTGAAGGAATGCATATCTCCCTCCTGGCCTTAATGCCGAAGCTTTAGACTAAGATCATCTAATGATGAGAAACCACAACGTTGAAACCGTATAAACGTCCTTATGTGTGATCTCCTGCGGTATCGCAAGAGGTCATGTGATCAGTTAGCACCCAGAGTACAAGTAGTGGACGACTTTCAGCTACTACCACACCAAATTTTAGCACAATATCTGTAAATCTGATCCAAGTGGCAGCACAGAGAGAGAAAAGGAGGGGACCGAGAATGGAGCCCTGCGGCACACCACGAGAGAGGAGCAACCGAGGAAGACGGATTACCCAGAATCTGCTTCTACAAAACCAAATTTTAGCACAAAATCTGTAAAATGGACCGAGCTATAACCATTTGTAACCCGTTCTGGAAAAACGAGTCATGCTGCAGAGCAAAATAAAGACGCCATTGAGCGATCCCAGTAACTAAAATAGTATATAAGCTTCCTAACCTACCTGTAAATTGAAGTTTTCTCAGAGGTATGTTTTCAAAAATGATCCTTTGTCTTGTAATTTTCTTTTGAAATCGACCCTTTTTTTCTGCCGCCAGGAAATCCCTTTGTATAATGTTTGGCATTATTGTGAAGCCCGGTGATTTCTCTTTTTTGTTTTTTTTTAAATATAACTTTGTCGTCACTCCAGACCAATAAAAAAAATCCAGTTTTCAGAACCAAAACCAGCTTGTTGTTTGGTGATAAATTGCCAAATTTCAACAAACTACATTTCATTTTGAAGCTTCTGAGACAGAGAGTTTAAAAATGAAATGAATTAAATGTTTTAAAATTCCTCTTTGTGGCTCATTTTGTCAGCAAAGGTCACATTTCTTTGATCAGCCGCGGTGGCCACCTTAACTCCAAAAGTTAATCAAGTCGTAGACGTGCATCCGATGGTTGCTTTGAGTTTTACTAAAACCTGCCAAGTGGTTCATGAGATATTTTGCTAACAGACAAACATTTAATGCTAATATTTTAAATAAAGATGTCGAACAACATGCAGCTGCTTCTACACCAAATTTGTGCTCATTATCTGAAAAAACTGAGTCGAAGCCATTTCTGTGGTGGCTGAGGTTGCTTAGTTGTGTAGTTGTGGCGGCCATCTTGAATGGGGTTGACTCTAAAAGTTGATCAGTTGCACGTGAACATCCAATCCACCAAGGAGGTCGGGTTTTCTGTCGTGTTGGTTGGTTGGTTTGTCTGTTATCTCATGAACCAGATAATCCACACAAACACGCAAAAACTTTATCCCCTTTAATAATAAAAACGGGTCAAATCAGGGACAAATATCTGTTTAATCACAGAAACTTGGATCTTATTGCAGAATTGTACAGGCTGCAGTAAACAAAATACTGGTTTGACTTGTGTATTGCGGGAAAAAAAAATCATTTCAGTCTGTTCCTCTTGGTTCCGAGTGGAGCTGCGGTGATATCATGATTTAGAAATGCTGGACAGCAGACGAGGGAAGTGCAGAAGTTTTACAAACGATTGCTTTCCAGTAACAGAACATGAAGTGAGGTTTTCAGCTCCTTCCACAGATTTTCTACATTAAACGTGTTTGTTTGTTTTGCCAAACTGATCAAGAGCTGCGATCCTGACAGGACGGCTGTTTTCCTGTTTCTGAACAGCCTTAGCAGTCACGCAGACAGAAGAAACTCGGCGTTTAATGATAAATATTATTTATTGCAGATGAAACACAGATACACTTTTTTCACTCACACCATCAGATCCAGCAGGTTCAGAGCTGGAGGCGTTTACAGTTTCATGTCAGGACAAGTCCGTCTTCCTCAGACTTCTTCACTCCCACCGAAACACGAGCTCGTTCATTTATTTCTTTCTTTTAAAATCATTTAAAACATTCAGTCGAGTCTGTAGACTGGAAACAGTCAGACATGAAGGGAACCAAAGGAAAACAAAACAAAAAAAAAACAGGAAAAGCTGAAAAACGTGTTGATCGGAAGAGAAGAAAAATGCTGTGAAATAAAATGAAACAAACAAAAACATCTTTGGATGATGCAGGCTCTACGTGCTGATTTTTGTGAGTTTCTAAGTCTTCATTGTGAAAAATCATGAGAAGCAAGAACAGAAAGCAGAAGCTCAAATGTACAAAACGACAACTTCCAGTCAGCCACACGAACCATGCTGCCGATGCTGAAAGCTCCGGGAAATTTAACTTTAACAACACTTCATGATTCCCCTGATTCAACTATTGACATATTCTGTTTGAACAAGCCTTTAAACTGCAGCTGAAGTTATTTGAGCAGAAAGAAAAGAAAACTGTACCGGAAGCGTTAAAATGTCAAGAGGACTCGATTTTCAAGTTTTTCATGTCGATCATTTCACCCAAACTACACTCAGCTAATGACCCACAGGAACGATGTTTCATCTACTTCCTAGTTTAGCACCACATCCAGGTTATCTGTGGGAATCTTTAATGTCTAATGTCTAGGCAGAGTTCCCAAAACTCGTCCTGATGAGCGAATCCCTCAATCGGTTAAAGGATCTGTAAAAAACCTGAAGGAGAGTTTCAATTATCGCTTCTTCGAGGTGTGTGAGATTTAATTTGGGATCTAAAGAGTTCATGGAATCATTTTAGTAAGTTTGGGTGAACTGACGTATAATTCAAGTGGGAGATGAGCAACCTCAGCGTAGTTTAAAGTGTAAATAAAAACAGAACGGAATCTCAGAAACCCATATTTTATTCACAACGGAGCATGGGAAACACATGGTCCACAAATGCTGCTTAAAGCTCTATCAGGCAAAGAAGAAGCCAGATGTGAACAGATGTGTCTCCTCTGGACCAAAGAGGAGAACTGTTCTGAGGTCCAGCCTGCCTCTCTGATGGTATGGGGGTGCATTAACGCCTCTTACACATCTGGAAAGGCTCCATCGATGTAGAAAAGTATCTACAGGTTTTAGAGCAACATCTGCGCCCATCCAGCAAAGAAGAGGCAGGGCTTTAGAACAGACAGAATGGGACAACATTCCCTCTAAAACCTCCAGCAGCTGCTCTCCTCAGGTCCAGATGTTTACACACTGATGTCAGAGGCAAACATGGACCTGGAGCAACACATTTACATTTAATGCTGCTCTAAAACTTAAAACTACATTAGTTTTTCCCAATAAAATGGTACAATTTCTTAGTTTCAACATTTGATAAGTTTACTACGTTCCACTGTGAATAAAATATGGGTTTATGAGGTTTTTAAATCATTGCATTCTGTTTTTATTGACATTTTACACCAACATTTCCAGAATTAGGGCTGTAAATATGTCAGACTTTTCAGCTTTTTAAAGCTGAACAAACCTTGTTGATGTAACACACTGTAACAGACATCCCAGGAATCTAATATTTCCTCTCTGCCTGCAGTACCAGAACACGCAGTGAAGTCTGGACCCGTTGCTCGGTTTTCTTCCTGGTTTCAAACAGACTTCATGCAAATATGGACGAAACGACGACGCTTCAATGATTCATTTATACAGCACCAAATCAAGTAAGAAAAGTTGTTTCTTAACAGAAAGGAACCTCCAGTAGAACCCGAGTTAGGCTTCATATTTTGGTTAGAGCAGTATCTTGGCATCACTTCTGGACAGTTAAAGAACTCACTCCGATTTCTGACACCAGGAACAAGATTCTTTACAGCTTCAACCAGACGGAAACATCCCGTTAAAGCTTAACATCTCAGCAGGATCTGACCACCCTCGTGTACACAAAAACACAAAATGAGTAAGTGACACAAAGAAAAACTAATAAATACCAAGCACACAGTGCTCAAACTTTACATTTTACAGTTCATCTTTTCAACGTTCCTCTCCAACATGCACAATCTCCATCCCAGTCCTGAAACTTTGCATTAAAATCCACCCCAAACGCATCGCCACTTCCCGTCCGTGTCCCTCCCCGACTTCCTCGACCCTCTTCCTCCTCGACAACGCAGAGCGCACACTCACACACATGCTACAGTACGAATCAGTTGGCTTCAGAGTCTTCTGTTTGGCTACGCACGATCAAATCAAAACAGCAACAAGACACACAGAATCACAGCTATACATCAGTAGAGACCGAGCGGCCGTTTGGTGTCCAGCATTGTGATTGGTTGATTGGCAGAGAAGCTTTAATCCTCCGTCTGATTAACGATGATTATAGGAGGACAGACTTTAGTCCTGGTGGGGTCGGTCGTCTTTGGCCGTGATCAAACACCACTCTGTCCAAGAAGAAGGTAAGATCGGTGTGAGTTTAACGCTTTGAAACAAACAGAATGAATGAAGTCGAGCTGCAGAAAATCATTTAATAACGATGAACAGAAGAAAATTGGCAGGTTTTGTTTGGCTTCCAGTTTTTATGACAAACTGAGCTGGAAAAACGGTAAAGCAACTAAAAATAATATCTTTAAGATGCCTTACACGAAGGTTTATGCTTGTGATCTGATTTCTAAATGTCTTCGTTTTAACGTTCAGACTTTCTGCTCCTGGTTTCCAATTTTGCCATTTGAGGAAAAAATTTTAAAAAAAAAGGCACCACAAAGCTGATCTGAGGGACACAAAGACTGGCCGTTTGGGAAGGCTTGTGCAAACAAGTTCAAAGATAATAAACAAGATGTTGAGTCATCAAATCCTTCACATTTTCCCATAAAGCATGAGCAAATAAGTCCTTTTGTTGCTGCCTTTTTTCCAACAAAGAGACGAGAATGTAACCAGATATGTAATTAAACCTACCTTTTTCATTTTGTTACTGTGCAAAGCGCCAGAAAATATGTTAAGCCATTTAAAACGATTGAATTAGGCTGTATTTTCATGCTCCGCTGGAGTTTTTAGTGTAATTACCCATATAAAAATTGAAATGGTAGGAGACGACTTACTTTTTTTTTTCTGATGTTCTGTCAGCATTTTAACCTGCTGAATGAAAAGAAGAAACAGCTTTATTAGCAGTCAGCACAGAGACGTGCAGTCAGAAAATAAAACAAATGCCACAGAGCAGTTTGTAGGAAAGAAAGAAAACTCAAGACTACAGCGGACAAGTGCTGCAGGAACTCCAGAGGACAGAAAAGCTGCCGTGGTGACCTCGGAGCTGAACTCGGAGCTGAACTCGGCCTCCTGTCTGCCTGTTTGGAGGTCGCTAGATTACAACTACAGGTTAGTATTCTGACGAATGCCAACGCCGAGCCAAGGAAGCAGACCAGGAAGTAGTCTGACCACCGCAGGACGTCCTCTTGTAAAAAAAAAACAAAAACGAGGGGCTCCATAAAGATGGCTAATGAGACGTCGGATTGACGGAGCAGCAGAGACTCCAGACGAGCTCACAAACACGCGGACGGCACCAGCTTCCTGCACATTTAGCTCCAAAGTTCATTAAAAATAAAAAATAGACATTTCCAGGAGCCTATGAGACATTTGAGCTCGTAGCGGGTGCTGATTTCAAGAAAATACTTGTAAGTTTTATTGGAAAAAAAGCTTCAAATCCTGTTTTTGAAAGATTGTTTCCTGAGCAGCTTTACTTTGACAGCTGAGGTGTCCTTTTTACTGTGCTTTTATTTAAGCAGAATTTAGTCTTTTTTTATTTTCACTTGGTTGTCCTCCTGCAGCACTGAAAACTTAATCAGGAAGCCTGAAAAAAAAAAGGACGTTCGGGACTCGGTGGCCAGTGAAAAATGAATCTGAATCTTAAAAGATCCTGGATTCTGCAAGAACTGTGTTTCCTAATTAAATTAGTTACTGTGTTTATTACTGATGGCTTACTGACACATCTGTCTACATCCAGATGTGCTCATTGCTCAGAAATGAATGATTATAGCTCACCTGTCAGCTGTTTTGTAACTCTACGTTTATAATTGTCCCATTAGGTTTGTTAGTGAACTGTGAGTGATTAAAGACAGGATGATGATTACATAGAAAAGAAAACTAAATACCTCTGTCCTTCCCATTCAGCAACCTCTCCTCCTCCTCCCGACCTTCATCTGTTCAGAACAAAGTATAAAGTATCAATGTGTGTCTGGTGATGATGTTATTTTTTCTACTTCTCCCTAACTTTACACCTTTTGACTATAAAGTTAGTAAGAAACTAACTTTGACTGCTCTAAACTTTAAAAATGACAGCTGAAACTCACCGGAGTGGAGCTCTTTGACCAGCGAGGACACCGTGTTGGTGATGGAGTCGGCTGCTACCAGGAGGTCGTTCCTCAAGTTTCTCCTGGGGCCTGGAGAAAAGAAAAACGGTTATTTTTGATCCGGTGTAATACACCGCATGCCAAACGAGTGCTGATGACTCACTTTAAAGTGTTATTCTGACTCAGTGTGGTAAAAATGACAACAAACAGTAGAAAGTACCTGCTGTGTAACTGGTGCTTACCAGGAAAGTAAATGGTACATACTGAATACAAAAGAGAAGTACCAGGTACATAAAGGTACACACCTGGTGATTTAACTGCATGAATCAGGTGTGTTGGAGCAGAAACACCTAAAACTCCCAGGACAGCGAAGTCCTGAGGCCTGGAGTTTGATACCCCTGATCTAAAACATATTTCTTAAGGTTAAAGAACAACTTATTTAAAAGCACGGCTTAGGCAAACTGATGCAAAGTGTTTTTATTACCCTTTTTAAATATTTTTAAAGTATATTACTGCTGGTCACAGAAAAGAAACAGGTACTTTAATTAATGACGCAGCATCATCTTCAGCAAATTAGTTGTTTCTTTATTGTTTTCCTTGATTTATCTTGAAGTGAAGGATTTTATAGTCCACCGCGGACTGCTGAGGTAAAATAATCTGCTGGCGTCGGGACACAATCAAATAACTGGCAACACGGTCGTCCTAGAAGAGCAACGTTTTGAGCCAACTTGTGTCCCAAACTGATAAAACAGAGAGTTTTAGGGTTGATGGAGGTCAAACTAAATAAAACTCCAAACATTAGAGCAACAAAGATTCATTTATTCACCACATATGTGTGCGTTTTTATCCTTTTAAGTTGAACTAAAAATATAAAGTGGTCAGAAAATAAACCTGTAAAGACCATTATAGACGTTAATCGCGCTGCAGGAGGGAAATCTCAGTCCTACCTTGAGCGAAGGCCTCTTGAACATCGCCGCCCACCCCGGCGAGGGAGTCTTGAGGAAAATACACGTGAGCCTGAGGAGAAGCGGCACCTACGGAGTGG
This sequence comes from Kryptolebias marmoratus, assembly GCF_001649575.2. Classification (NCBI taxonomy): domain Eukaryota; kingdom Metazoa; phylum Chordata; class Actinopteri; order Cyprinodontiformes; family Rivulidae; genus Kryptolebias; species Kryptolebias marmoratus. The sequence goes on from NC_051448.1 coordinate 4,161,836, forward strand.
ACGGCTGATGGCCTCGGCCGAGATGGCGAGGCGTGAGAAGAGCCGGCTGCTTGAGCCTGCGAGATCAAATCATGGTGATTGTTACAAACGTGAAGATGAATCTTTGTCTCTCTGTGTCTCACAGCTGAAACCGACAGCCTAATATGAGCTCTGAGTCCCGACGTAAACTTACTGCCTGCCGCTGCTCCTCGTCCTACAGGAAGACAAGACGGGCGGCCGGAAACAAACAGGGAGAAAAAGGGATGGAAAAGTGAAGGTCAGATACAACCAGAGCTAGAAAAGGTGGAATCAGGCAGGAGGAAATGGCAGCGGTGAAAATGTTACAGCGAGGACAGGAACATGGAGATGTAAGGGAAGCAGGAAAATGATGCCCCCGTTCCTGAAGACTTTATTTAGAGCGTGCTTCACCTTGAGCAGCTTCATGAGTCCCTCCAGCTGCACCATCAGCTCCCTCCTGCTCTCCTGCAGAGACGACATCCTCTGCTCCAGTTCATCTTTCCTCTGCCTGCAACAAGAACCAGACACCTCATTACTGTCTCGGGAATAAATAATCGAAGTGCAAACGGCCACTGAGAGCAGATGCTGGAGAATCAGCAAAGCAGACTGTAGAAAACGGCAAGAAAATCGACTGAGAAACAATACAAATAAGGCCTGGAATTAAACTCCTCGCGCCACAATGAGGACTTTATTTTTTATGGTGTTTTTTAAGTTAACATGAAAACCGGATTCACTTCCTGCACAGTGAGAATAATATTACTGAGACCTGAAGAGAAACCTGGTAAGGGAGCTTTGCCAGAGGAAAATAAAATCCTGAAGTCACTGGATGTGAGCACGGATTACTGGAGATCAAAGGACGGAGAAACATTAGGCCTAAAAATCCCCGACAACTTCCCGAGCGTTTGTTCCTGAGCTGAACGCTTGGAGAAAACAGGAGCAGCAAAACTGGCAACCTCGAACAATCAGTGCTGATAAAATACTCTAAACAGCAGACAGATGTGTTTGTACCCACAAAGGTCACCGAAATAACCTGAAACTGACTAAAGTAGTAAAATGTAAAAAATGACTAAAAATCAACTGATAAAAACCACATATTTCCTTGGAATTATTGTTTAATCAGATTATTTAAAAAAATAAACTAATGAATCTGGCCTTGACATAAAGGTTGGCACCCCAAGAAAACATTGGAACTAATCTGTCCACAGGGACATGTCCTGTGGTGTCTTCAGTCCTGGAATCAGTCTGTCTGTTTAAAGAGCGACAGGTAGTCACAGGGCTGTTGGGTATCATGGTGTGTACATGGAACATAAAAAGCTGAGGACAGAGTTGTCTCAGGAGCTCAGAAAGACAGGTTAAAGACTGTAAGACCGTCTCGTCCTGAGACTACAGAAGGTTAAGGTCCTCAGGACCGGAGACAACCTCCCTGGACGTGGCAAATGGTGACCAAAGAGCCCAGAATGAGATTAGAGGTGAACTCCAAGGTCAAGGGTCATCAGTGTCAGATCACACCATCGGTTTGTCTCAGCCAAAGGGGACTTCATGGAAGACGACTGAGGACATGGGAGACCTGGGAGGACGTCCTTTGGACAGATGAAACAAAACTGGAGCTTTTTATCAACAAGTCCCATCAGCTCTGAGTCCACAGACCCAAACCAGAACCAAAGAACAGAACCCTGAACCTACAGGGGGACATGGAGGAGGCTCGGTTCTGTTCTGGTTCTGACTCAGGGGGTCCCGGATCTGTTCAGGGTCCAGTGAAACCTCAAGACTATCAAGGCTTTCTGGAGCCAGATGTGCTGCTCATAGTCAGAACCAAACATTGGACCGTTCTGAAGTGGACTCTGAGCCCTGATCTAAATCCTGCTGAACATCTGTGGAAGGAACCCTTCAGACCTGAGAGCTGGACCAGAACACCTGTGGACACCTGTGGACAGGTGAGGAAGTCTTAGAGTTACAGATTCACCTGACTGTATAAAAAGGCCAGTTTCATTAGTTTTTTGAGGGTATTTTTATCATTCTGTTGAACCACAATTCAAAGAAACTTCTGACTTTCATCAGATTTTCAGTCATTTTTATTCAGTGATTCAGGTTCTAGTTTTTTCAGTGAACTTTGTGGGTTTTTTGCTTCTTTTACCAACAAATTTGTCTGCATCTGTAAACATAAAAAAGGTGTTCAGAGTCACTTTTTTCCCAAGCAATACGTGGTCTGGATGGCGCAAAGCAGGAAAATCAAAAAAAAAAACAAAAAAAAAACAGCTTTTGTCTTTCTTTCCTGGCTTCTCCTCGCTTGGTAATAAGTGAGCAAATAAACCAAACAAAAGTCTGAGTCATAAAGTAAAAAAGATCTTTATGTTATTGATACTAGAGCAGTGTTATTGATACTAGAGCAGTGATCCAACGATATACTGACAGATTTCTGCGACTTCTTGGATCTCACGTCAGAAAGCAATATAAATGACAACTATAATTCACAGGCTTGGTAAATATTTGCTGCAGAGAAGTCGAGAATAAAGCAGAAGCTTTGGAACTACGTTTAAACCAGTTAATTGGCTGGATATAGGATTTAGCTCCAAGTTACAGAATGGAATAGGTTTCACAAAAAGCAGTCCGATAAAACGTTATTTATTTAAATATACTGCATTTATGTATGCATGTGTTGTGCTGCATGTTGTAACTGAAAGGCTCCTCGGTCACAAATTTAATACATACAGCTGATCCATTAAAGGCGAGCAGCCCGAGATTCAGACTTTAACAGCATTAGATGAAGACTTTGTGAGATTTGTTGATAGTTCATTTAGAAAGTGGTGAAATAAAAGCAAAGCCCTGCAGCCCAATGCACAGAAACTGAGTCGAAATGGTTCGGGATAAAGAACATTTACCTGTGAGTCTAGTCTTTTTATTATTGCATGTCCTGTAAAATTGTTATATATATATATATATATATATATAAAAATATAGCATATTTCATGTGTAAAGCAACATAAAGAGCTTCTTAATGCTGATGAAGGTATAGTTGGATAATAAAATGTGCATAAAGGTGTGAATGCATCGCAATAAAAACAAAAAAAAGGGGTGACTTTTAAAAGTAAAACAGCACTTTTGCCCTTTCTTTTCCTGTGAATGAGTCATTTGTGAGCTCTGACTGTGTGCAGGAACGGGCCTAGAGGGAGCAGACACCAGAAAACCGGATCCAAAAGGCCCGATGGGTTAAATGTGAAAACTTGGCACCCCCGTGTGGCTCCACTGCTGCAGACATCTCTGTGACCCGCGGCAGATTAAAGCAGGAAAAGTTGCTTTTTCTACAAAGAAAAAAAGATGCTGAACATTATCTACCAATGTGGTTTCAGCTTTAAAACTATTAGTGTTTCTATTTACCTTTATTCACTCAGATATTAGTTATTAAATTATATTTTAAAAGCAGGCACAGGCCATTGTTTTCAAGTATCCTTCTTTCGCTTTAATTATTTCTTTTTATTAACAGAAAAGCTTCAACATGTTTTCCTTATTGGGCATTTTTAGCAAAAATCCAACCATCTGTCGCTGCCATCTGCCATAAAGAACTCTCCCTCTGTGCTGCAGAACAACACAGCGGATTTCAGGCCAATTCTGACCCAAACTGTGGCACAACGCAGGAAATACGATCCGCTGAGCAACACGGCGGCCGTTTATTTTTAAACATCTCTGATACGTGCGAAAACTCCGCCATTGGCCGAGGTTTTTCCGCGGGTCCGGGGTCGGGAGTTTACCTGAGCTGCCGGAGCTCGGCCAGCAGAGTCGGGTTGGTGCCGCCCTTCTCCGGGCCGGGCTGACACGCCGCGTCGTGCTCCGCGCGGAGGCGTTTGATCTCCGCCAGGATCTCCCTGGGAAACGGCGAACACGCCGGTCAGCAGAGGCGTTACAAACAACAGAAGAAGAACGCACACGGCTGCTGTGGGCGTCCACATTTGGCTTTAATTGTAAACACAACAACTACAAACATGTAGAATACAAAGATTAAAAATAAAGTGTGCTTTTATTGTGAAGGGACACAAATGTGGTTCATTTGGTAATTTAATACCAACAAGCAGAACTAATGAATATTACAGTTAGAAAACCTGTTTTCAGTCAAGAATAATGTCAATTTTTTATTTTTTTCTGTATCTACACCCAACAAACTCATCCAGGCTGCTTTGAAGTTTGTTTTAAACACCTTTAAAGGATAAAATGAACATATTAAGCAAATTATTGTGTAATATCGCAGATTTTTTTCTAACTAAGATTAATAACTTCTCCCTTTTTATGAGAATAAGACCTGTTTTCTCAAGCATTAAATAAAAATGGATTGTTCCGAGGCATTACCGGTCAAGATTTGTTTAACTTATCTTCAAAAAATGCATAAATGCTTAATGTTTTCATTAGTTTTTTTAATTTAAAGCACAGTTAGTGTAAATTTTCTATATTTTAAAAATTGCAGGAGTTAAAAACAGAAGGAGTCACGCTTCAAAAGGGTTTGGTTTCTTAAAAAAAAGATTTGAGTTCTCCGATATTTTTTAATGACGGTGCAAATTTAAAAGTTTTACTTCAACAATAAGCTGCCATAAGTTCCCTCAGAAGCATCTAATTAACAGTAGTGTAAAAATTAAAACAGTTGATGCCTCCTAACCAGGTTATTTCTACAAGAGGTGAGTCATTACAAATGAGCAAGTTGGTTTGTAACAATTAAAAATAAAGAAATATGTCAATTTTGAATAAACAAAAGTTGTTTTCCAGGTAGAAACTGACACTAAAATAAGTCTTTGGAACAAGTTAATGACAGTTAATGTAGCTCAAAAACATCTTTATTTATTACTGAATTCTAGGTGGACTTTATTAAAAACCATCTTAACAGTTTGATGTAAAGTTGCTACAAGAAATATTTAAAACTGAGTAATTAAAGCTTAAACGTCTAACAATACTAGGAGCCCAAACTTTTGCTTTGAGCCTCTTTATTTTTATTTTTTTTAGTTTTCTGTACCTGTTTTTGCACTCCATCTGAGCAATGAGCTCCCTCTTCTGTTTGTTCACGTCGAAGTTGATGCTCCGTGTCGGGATCACCTGAAACATTCGTGCAACGATAACGTTATTTTTCCTCCCGGTGAGGAGGAGTACCTGCTGGTATTCATTTTTTATTTAATGCAAAACAAACAGCCGGCTCGGTCACGTGTGTGCCTTTACTTTTATCGACAAATTCAAGTTACCATGGCGACGCTGTTCGCCAAAACACCTCATTGGAAAAGAATTGGAAACCTGTCTAAACTCTTTGGAATATCTCATTAACCGCTCGACGGAAGGTGTTAAAACTCCCTCAAAATGATCACTGGACGCTCCTGTGTGATCAGTTTGTATTTTATGTCCACCCGATTCAAAATGGCCGCCAGAGCTGAACTGAAAAAGACAAAGTTGGCTGTGGACGGTTTCTTGTTCAAACTATAAATTGATAAATTGATCATTTTGTGTGGTAGGAATGTCAAACTGCATACCTGGACACCTCAAAGGTCAAGGTCAAGGACGACACCTATGGATTTCAAGGTCACAGGGTCAAAGGTCAAGGACACAGGTGACCTTGAACTTGAAAATAGCTAAACTCAGCCATATTTTTGACATATTGAGCTGAATTTTGGTATGTTAGTAGACAAGAGCAACCCCCATCACATACTGGATGCTAATGAAAAATTCAAGATGGTCGCCAAAGCTATTAAAAATGGCTGTAACTCAGTATTTTTTGGTCTTATTAAGGAAAGATTTGGTGAAATGGTAGCCAAGGAAAAATAAAAACTCCCGCTCCAAGTGGCAGGCCCCTTCAGAGTATCTTCAGGACCTTTTAGTGAAACATTTTATTGTATTTATATTTGTAGGTGTGGAGGTGGAAGTGTTTTTAACTCACTCCGGAGCTCTCAGTCTCGGCCAGTCGGGAGGTGTAGCGAGCAATCAGTTTGTGTTCCTCGTCCTGCCTGCTGGGGCTGTCCAGACCACTGAAAAACATCCAGAAACAAACACTGAGCGCACACAACGAATACAGCTGATGGTCCAAACCAGAAATGGGTAAAAACATGATTGATAACAAAGCCAAATATTAGAAAGAATAAAAATAAGAAAGAGACGACAAATTTACAATAAAGCTGACATTCTGTAAATGTTGTTTTTATTCTGTTTGGGGTAACGATGTAAGGAGAGAACTGCAAACTAAAGGTTTAAAACCACTTTCTTGTGTCTTAAATTCATCAACAAATCTAATCAACAGGAGAAATACTTTGTAGGTTTGTAGGTTTTTGAAGGACTTAAATTACCAAAACAAACATATACGTACAAATCTCCTATAGACATGACTTTCCTCAGCTTTTTATCTTCCGTCTGATTTTTATATTTTTATATTTGCTGTGCAAACGAGGGGGTTTCTATCACTGAGTCAGCTTTTATCTTCAAGAGTACTTACGGCATTTTCTTTCTTTCTTTCTTTCTTTGTCTTATTTTTGAACAGACAAAATATAAGCAAGGAAAAAAAAAAAAAAAATATATATATATATATATATATATATATATAATTAAAACAAATTGTCTTGCCCATGCAAGACATGCAATCTTACATTATCTGTTTGAAGATAAGAGATCTTAGAATTTCCTGCCCCTCTCATACTCATCAACTTATTAACATTTGAATCTCCAAACACCAAATAAACTGAAATTATTTTCACATTACATGACACTGAAATCTCCCATTCTCATCTTTAAATATACAATTATTTAAACATTTTATATCATCAATAACATTATTGGTCTTTGAAACACTCATCTTACATAACATATTTCCCAATAAGCTCTTTTTTAAGCAGTTTTTTAAAGTTGGTTTATATTTGTACTTTTTTTAACTCATCACTCAATCTATTCCATAAATCTACTCCACACAATGATAAAATAAAATTTTACACCAGATGATTGCAGAACAACATTTTTTTATGCCTTTGACTGTATATCAGTGAGTAATATGTCTTTTACACAAGAAGAAAATCCTCCTTTGCCAAGAGATCAAATATTAAAAGTAACTGTTGCCTTGCTTTTTACGCCCCAGCTGTATTAGACCCGTCCCCCGCCCCGTGTGTCTGTGATCCTCTCACCACGGGCCGCTCTGCAGTCGGTTCACATACGCCGCGATCAGAGCGTGCTCCTCGTTCATTCGCTGAGCCGCAGACAAACTGGGAGGAGAGACAAACTGTCAGCGCCTCTCGAGTTGCGGAGAACAACGTCTTAATGCCTGACGTGCGTCTCCTCCCGAGGCTGCAGGAAACGTGAGTCCCTCAGGCTGCTCTCCGTGGGAAACTGAAAATCTTCAGCTGTCGCATGCACAATTTAGAATTTATCAAAAAAAAACAAAGACTCGTTAACATATTTCCTTTATATATTTAGCTCTTTGATGTTTTTCTGGAGCAAATATGAGCAAACACTTTGAAAATTAAACTTTATTGCAGATTTTAAACGACTCCTCTGCTGACAATTTAAACAACAATCTGGTAAAGGTTCAGGTTTTGGTCTTTTTTACTCCCCATTGATTTTATATCCATCAATAACTTGTTTCTCTATGAAACATAAGGAAAGTGGAATGACTAAAAACTGCATTTTTTCAGATCTTTTAATGGGAATATTTATCTTTAAGGCTACAATCACTGCAGGTCTTGATGCTCAATTCAGATTTTTTTTGCGACCTCCGTCAGACTCTGGCGTGAACAGTTCCCTGACGTGACCCGCAGGCGCAGAAGAAGACATGACGCCACACTATATGGACGCTGCGAGTGTTAGCGTGTGTGTGTTGATGCTGAAGCTGTACGTCCAAATGGTAAAAGATGAGAGAAGAAAAAGAGCTCAAATGTTATGACCTGTGCAGAGGCATGTGTGGATGAAGAGCGGAGGGACTTTGACGTCAGGGACCTCCGTGGACGTTCACACTGCGCTTTGAGAAACACCGGATGTGTATCCGATTCAGTTCCACATATGGAAAAGACCTGATCTGATTCGTCACCTTCACACTGCCATGAAGAAATCTGATATGTGTCACACAGAGGCAAAAACAAATCTGAATCGGGTCGTATTTACCTGCAGAGTGAATGGAGCCTTAAACTACTAAAAGTCTGTCACGGCTGTTGGTTCTGGTGTACCATCCTGAGATTTTCTTATCACCAGTCATGCTGTTTGATTATTTATAAAGGTTATAAAATTTGATTTGTTTAAATATTAGTAAAAGATAATTAGTAAGTCCTGGGTTGGACATGAAAAAAAATGGGATTTGTCCCGTTCACGCTGCCATTTGCCTGCACTGTAGCCTTAATACTCACTCAATCAGTTATGCACAAAAATAAAGACAATATAAAGCAGCAGCAGTTTACAAACCCTGACATTTTATCATTACAACACATAAACGTTTCCTTTCAAAATGAGTAAATGTCCCATTTGTGCAGCTGTGCGCTGCTAACAGAAAGTGTTCAGTGGAGTTAATATTTCTCCACAGCTCGTGGCAGTCGTTACCTTTTGCAGGACTCTGGCGCTGATGAGGACAGCAACATGGTCTCGTTGGTGTTCCCAACCGGCCTGGTGGGGCTGCGCAAACAAATAAATGACAAATAAGAACTTTCTTCCCAGCGGGGCAGCAGAACTGAAACATTTCAACAGAGTCCTCCTCACGGTCGACATACCCACACACCGTCACGTGCTCCAAAGTGCATTCATGCAACAGTGAATCATTACGTTCTGAGCAAACGCAGACGGGCCAAAGATCAACAGAGGCAGAGAAAGAACCGACCTACTGAAAATACTCGTCTATGAAGGGAGAAGTGAAGGTTAGCCTCCCAGAGCGGCGTTAACGTACTCACATCTGCTCGGTTCGATCTGAATTCACTGCCTGCAGGTCTGCAGTGACCCGGTCGGCTGCAGTTTGGACATTAAAACAGTACTGATCCACCGCGGGGGGCGGAGCAACCAAAGGGGCGGGGTTTAGATTAGCATGTAACTGCATCAGTGAAAACATGATGAGGACCAAAACATGCAGCCATTAAACTTTATTTCACTGTGTGAACACTGAGTCAGCTGTTGCTGTGACTTCTTGTTTTGGCTTTTATAACTTTCTAAATACTTAACAAATATTTTCTCCGTGAAAATAAAATCAGATCTCTTCAGTTCCTTCAAAAACAGGCTCAATTTTCATATTTATATTTATTTTATTTTGCTCTACTTTAAGCAAAACTTTTGCTACTTTTAGCTTTTAGCTAACCTTTTACTCTTTTAAGCTTCTAGCTAGAACTTTGTTCCTTTTAGCTTGTAGCTAGTCTTGTGCTACATTTAGCTACAGCTTAGCTGCTTTTAGTTAATATTTTGCTTCTTTTAGCTAACTTTTTATACTTTAACTGTAGCTGACCTTTTGTTACTCTTATTTGGTGTTTTGCTTCTTCTAGCTATTGTTTTACTCCTTTTAGCTTGTAGCTAGCCTTGTGGTCCTTTTAGCTTGTAGCTAGCCTTGTGGTCCCTTTAGCTTGTAGCTAGCCTTGTCCCCTTTTAGCTTGTAGCTAGCTTTGTGCTCCTTTTAGCTTGTAGCTAAGCTTTTGCTCCTTTTAGCTTCTGGCTAGCCTTGTGCTTTTTTAGGTTGAATGTTGCTACGTTTTTAACATTTAGCTGACAAAGATTAACAAAAATAAAACGTGAAACGAAACAGATGGCTCACATCTTTAAAAATGTAAAAACGATCCCATCTTTACGACTGAAACTGTTAATCAATCCCTGTTAATGTTAAACAGCTCAGTAAACAGCAGACGCCGAGTTGTGCGTCCTGGATGTCGTACACGATGTTGGCGAGGTTCAGCGTCTTCTCGGGCTCCTCGGAGTAAACCGGGTGGGGGGGCTCCCTCGACACGCAGCTCAGAGTCCTGCTCAGAGCTTGGCCAAACTTCTTCGCCGGCGACTTCTGCAAACACAAATTCAGATAAGTTACAGTTAGATAAGTCTCTATGGAAGGCGGGCGATAATGTAACTGCCTGTATCTGAGTGAACCACTGGACTTCCTCTAATTAAACAATTATCGCAGCACATTTCCTGTTGTTTTGCTGCAGCACATGAATTAAAACTCTTTCCTGGAAGCTTGAGGAGCAGGAACCGATGAGTTAAAACGAATAAATCTGACCGGCGCCGTGTTGTAACAGTCAAATTTAGTCGCACGCGGCTCCGAAAGAAGCGCATGAGAATGTGAATAAAAAATAAAACTGAAAACTCAGCCAGGATGGAAACTGTAAAAGGTGCCAAAGGTTATTAGCAGGAGCTGCGTGTGATAAGAAGGATCTGTAGGACAGGCTGGAGACTGGGAGGTTCTTATTCCTGCAACTGAAACATTTATAAGACAAGATATGCCAAGACTGTGCGATGAATAATTCAACAATCAAGTCTGTATCTATGAATTCATTATTTCTTCATTACAAACATTTCCCCCTCCAGCTACTGAAAACTTTCTGCAGATCCTGTGGCAGTGTTACTGTCACTTAGACATAAACACGTCATGATCAACAAGAAGGAAAAAACAACATTTGGATTTATTTCCTGCTGCACGTTTGGAGGATTTTAAATTAAAGCCAGTTTATCTGTTTTGATTATCCTGACTCCGCGGAGAGTGTCCCCTGGCGTGACACTGGGCAGCGACTCACCCAGTAGGAGTGCTCCTTCATCTGGTGCTGGTTGCTGTGGGAGCCGCTGGCATTGCCACGCCAAAAGCAGTTCTGGCAGAGCTGGTAACCACGGCAGCGGAGGCAGCGATAACGGAAGCCGGTCATACTGTTACTACGGCAGAAGGAGCACGTCACCGGATGGTTAACTGTAAAAAGTGAAGACAGAAATCTGAGTCAGACCATATATAAGCTACAACCGAACATAAAGGTAAAAATTAATGATGTTTTTGTTGGGACCCCTATTTTTAAAATTGCATAAAGGTTTCTTAACTCGCTTTTTATTGCACTGAAGTGATAACAAGCACAGATTTTAAAGGGAACAATGTTGATGCAGTTTACTTTACTTTTTAGACATTTTACGATTAATGAGGCAAAGAAGAGAGTCCAGGCAGGATGGAGAAAAGTCTCAGGAGTGATCTGTGACAAAAGGGTGGCAGGAAAGGTCAAAGGTCAAAGGAAAGGTTTACAGATAGTTGTGAGAGCAGCCATGTTGTTTGGTTTGGAGACAGAACAGGAAGTGTCAGAGCTGAAGGTGTTGACGTTCTCCTTGGGAGGGACGAGGATGGACAGGATCAGGAATGAGGACATCAGAGGTCCAGCACAGGTTGAAGGACTGGGAGATAAAGTTAGAGACGGTTTGGACATGTCCAGAGGAGGGACAGAAGGATGTTAGAGACAAAGAGGACAGATATGGATGCAGTTAGAGAGGAGTTAGATGAAGGAGGACGACTCGGTGTGGAGACCCCTGAAAAGAGAACAGCTGGAAGAAGAAGAAGAAGAAGAAGAAGAAGAAGAAGAAGAAGAGCAGCAGGACACAAGTTCTGAGCAGAACTTTTTTCTCCAGGGGGTTTGCGGCAACTATTGTGTGATTGGCCAGAAATGTGAAGTGGGCGTGGTTAATGCGGCCACGCTCGGGAACCAGTGTGGCCACGGTCACGTTGGGAGTATCAACTGCTGGGAGCTCTCCTGCAGGACTCGACGGTTGTCAAACCACCGACCGACATCCTGAAATAAGATGTTCTCGTCCTCCTCCATCACCTCTGTGATTCTCACAGTGTTACAGCGACACGAATCAAACCGATTTCCCAAAATGGCGTGCTGCGGGAGGAGTGGCTTCCTCTGGGGTATCCCTAACGTCTTGGGGAGTATAAAACCAGCTGAAGACAATCTTAGTCTAAACCTCTGAATGAAAGGCAGCGGATGATATGCAACACTACAAGAAAGGCTTTTGATTATCAGGAAAAAAAAGTCCAACATAGTCAATAAAAAATCATTCAGCAAGCTACTACCGTTTTAGAAGAATAACTAGAAGTGCCCAATATACTTTATTACTCCCTTCTCTTCTTTTTATTTATGCAGCGTTAACATCGTTGCCACCTACAGGCCAAGCGTGGGTACTTCAGGATCTGTTAGAATTTCTGATTTCTTTTCTGGAGACATTTTGTTCCAGACTGAAGGAAAAATATGTATATTTTTTACAATACAAAGTAATATAGTCGAGGTCTAAAGCTTTGAATGACTGCAATCATCACTGTGGCATAGTGAGATGTAGTGTGTGTGTGTGTGTACTGTGCTCCACGTCGGCCATGCGATGCATCAGAGGCAGCCAGACGAGACACTCAGGGGGCTCAGCTACAACGTCCAGGAACATGTTGAGCATCACCCTCTTCTGTACAACAAGAAGAAAACCGCTCAAACGTCAACGCAACACGCGACAGACAGCCTCCTATGTTCTCTGTTTATCCGCTTGCTGCTGAAGTGGAGGAAGTGTGTGTACCTGTTGGGGGAAACAGGCGCGTCCCACGGCGTGTGTGTAACCAAAGGACGGACCTTCATGTACAGCAGTGGGCAGCTTCAGAGCCTCCCTGAGGAAACTGTCGAACTTGGACGGTACCAGGACCCCCTTGGAGTCAGACACCTGAGAAAAGACGTCTGCAAACACACACAAACACAACATTTGGGCTATTTCTTCATGCCGATAACTCTGGAGGTCTGCTTTATGACAGAAATCACAGGATTCTCGTTTTGAGAAGACTAGCTGGAGGCAGTGTTGCATGTGACTTTTCTGCTTTTATCTCACACTCATGAGCTCGTCGTGAACCGAGCGGTTAACCGCTTTATATCCACAGGGGAGGGCTTCGTTTGATACGAGCGTTTTGATGTTGTACTTTTCAGCTTGTTCCAAAACCGCCCTGCTGCCAGATAAAAACACACGGCATGTGACAGCTTGTAGGAGGTCTAGATGAATTTCATGGCTTCAGTTTGATTTGTGTTATCAGAACAGAAGAGATGACCTACAGCAGACAACATGCAGCGTGGTCACCAAGACAAATAATCCTATCTATTGTTCAGCTCTTAATTATTGTACTCCGCCATCAAAGGAGGGCAATCATGTAACTGTCAGTGTGTGAGTGTGTGTTCCTTTGCCTGTCTGGATATTAGCAAAATATTTCATGAACCACTGGATGGATTTTAATTAACCTCTCAGAAAGTAATCATTGGTTGTACGTCTACAACTGATTACCTTTTGGAGTCAACTCAATTCAAGATGGCCGCCACAGCCAACTGTTATTAGCAAATAACTGCTATTTTTTTACAGACATGGAGCTGAATTTTGGTGTGGTAGTAGCTGAGAGCTAATTTATTGCACATTTTGAGCCTATTTTGCATTTTTAAGTTATTGTTTATTCATACTTTGCACAGTTTTGAGCTGTATCTTGATTTTCCACCTTCCAGTTCGTTTTTATTTGTCTGCTGCTGCTGCAAAACAACTTCCCAGGTTGGGATTATTAAAATATAGCTAACAATGCATTCACCTTTAAAAACTACGGCATACAAGGCAATGAGTGATATGTATTTCTTTAAGGAATAACATTTTCATATTTTTAATTATGAAAATGCTAAAAGTTTTTGTAACAGGTCCTTATTTGTGATTTTTATATTCCAGTGAACATTTGTAAATAAAGTCAATGAAACTACACTGAGTAGCCTTTGAATCGTTTGAATAACCGATCTGTCACAGATTCTGTGGCGTCGACAGAAACTCACAGCGAAGTTTATCCACCAGCTTCCCTCCACACAGAGTGGCCAGCATCGCCTTCACGGAGAGAACCATCAGACGGCTCTCTGGCTCACTGGGACGAAAAAACAACAACAACATCTTCACAGAACTGCCAAATTAAACCAATTTAAAGCTTGTTTTTTCGGGGCAAAGGGACGCCGACGGAGAAATGACGCGGTTACCAGTCGACGGCGGCCAGGATGAACTCCACCAGCAGGACGGTGCTCTCTCGGGGGTCGATGGTGTGGGTGGTGGGCAGGCGCTTGCTGAGCTGGTTGAACAGCGACGACACCAGGTTCTCCAGCCTGGTCACAGAGATACCAGCATTCAGCTCCACTGCGTTCAGCCCCGCGTCCCGCACCGCCTCGATCACGTTGTAGATGTCGATCAGATGCACTGGAATAAGAAGATACACATTTCTGTCATTTTAGTTTCTGTCTCGAACCCTACAACGCCTTTGAAACAATATTTTATTTTAGAGTAGCTTTATTTATTTAGCTTTTCTCCTAGAAGTTAGTTGGAAAACTTCACTGACACCAGTCAGCCTAATGAAACTCAAAGTTTTTTTTTAAAAAAACTCTAAAGCACTGCCATGAGCAGCGACTCACAGTTGCATCTCTTCTGCACAAATCTGAGCTTGCAGGCAGTCCGATATGATGAAAGACAAACAGAATCGAAGTTCTGCTCCCCTGTGGAAAAAAATGAGACATTCAGATTCTCCCGTAGCTGAATAATCTGCAGCAGCAGGAACCTGAAATCACGCAGAACTGGCTCAGAGTTATGGTGCATTCCAGCTGCAAACACTAAGGCTGGCCATTTTAACAACAGATATACCCCTGAGGCTGTATAAGGACATGAAGGTTACTCACCGAGCTCGACGAAGATCTGCCTCCCGTCTGCCCTGGGAGCCGCTCTTCCTCCGTCTCTCTGGGCGCCCTCCTCCATCACCATCCTGAAAACAGAAAAATAAAAAGACAGATTTTCACAACATGAGGCAGTTCAGATGCTCGGCTGAGGCTTGGATGTGTGAGTGTTGGGCCGAGCCAATTTTAGCTGAATGTCTGTAAAACCGTCTGAGTTGTAGCCATGTTTGTGTTTCCTAATCTCACTTGGCTGTGGTGGCCATCTAAAAACTGTCCCGGCTCCAGATGTTTATCTAATTATCGTTTTCTGGAAGTTTTCATTAAAATCCATCCAGTGGTTCATGAGAGATTTTGCTAACAGACAGTAGCACTGATGCCAGTTAGTTAATGGAACAATTTTAAGCAACATAGCACAATCTGTTAGCGATCAAAACATGTGTTGGAGATCAGTCTCAGCTACTACAACACCAAAATTTAGCTCAATATCTGGAAAACCAACAGAGTTATAACCATTTTTGTGTTGACTGCAAAAGCTATTCAGTTATTGATGTACATCTAATGGTTACGTCTACCTAAACTCATTAAAATGTGTTTAGTATTTGGTTACAAACAAACACACACACACGCACACACAAGCAAAAGCATTATCATCTGCCCTTGACCTTTGGAGGCTAGAAATGAATATAACTAAAGCAATTTTCATTGCAACATGATATTTCTGGAAGATTTGACATAATTTATTAGCGATAAAAGCCCATATCATAAAGCTGTTGGATTAAAATGTTTTCATAGGAGTCTATATTTAAACCAAATATTATGAATACCATACATTAAAACTAAACAAACTATAAATGAAGCTTCATCTTTCCATACAGAGTCATGGTAAAAACACAGCAGTGGGTTCAGGAGCAACAAAAAGGATGACTTCGGTTCCTCGTACATAAACACGTTTAATGAGAGAAGGCGAGAAATTACATTAAAGAATAATCGAGCCACCATGGTAACAATTACACCGCGCCACAGAACTCAGTGCGCACACTTACACGCAAATATTTGCATTCCTCGTATGAATGTGGTGTCAAGTCAACCCCCGGCTCGCTCACACACATTCCAGAGAGGATTTGGAGGTTTCCCAGGAGCCTTCACGCTTCATTCAGACAAAAGGATTCCTTCTTTCAGTCACTTTTTCCTCCTGAGAAATGCACCCGCTCTCACACGTTCTGCTGCATCTTCTAACGAATGTTTTATCCAAAAAAAAAAAAAAAAGACTCAACTAAACTAAAGTTTACTGATAGGCCCTGCGGGAGTCCTCATTGGGAGGAAGCAGAACTGTCCAGTCCTGGTCCTGCAGAGCCACCATCCTGCAGGTTTTAGATGTTTCTCTGCTCCTCAGCAGGTCGAACAGAAGCCTGTTAACACCTGAAACCTGCAGGACCAGGACTGGACACTGATGGCCTTATCATGTCTCACTGAGAAGCTTTGCTCTGACAATCGTAGGAGACAACAACGGCGGTCGTTTCCTCTGACGCCGAAACGTTTTGAACCCGGCTCTCAGAGTGGAAGTTTCTGGAAACAGCGTCGGTGTGAAGCAGTAAATGGATGAACAGCAGCAACAATGGCGGGCAGCAGAGTGCGGATTTATAAATATCAGTATGTTTGGTTTTACCAGACTCCCAGTCTGCATTTCACCTCAGTCGTTTCTGATTTATAATTTAAAGTCGGATGCAGCAGCAACCCAACCTCATCGTTGATCCAAACAACAATGAAAGGCATTTTCTAAAAAAAATAAAGGTGAAAATATTTTTTTTGTCCCACTAGAGCTGAAGAGGTGACATAATTTGTCTCTGCAGATCTGAACTTTTTAATGAAGGTAACATTTTTAAACAAATATTGCTCCAAAAGGTGACTTTGGACACTTCATTTTAGACTAGTGAGCTTAGAAAAGGTGAAAATTCTCCTGATGGTACGAGTGAAATTATTGGTTTTGTCCAACAAACCATCAAATTATAAAACATCCAGTTAATGTCCAGAAGCTTTTAGGTCTAAGACAGTTTAAATAATACATTTTTACTTCTTTTTGCTTTTCTATTTACATTAGAAATCATGCAAACTATCAAATATGTTTCATAATCAAAGCTCAGGCACCTAAACAGGAGGATGAATGAGTCCGATGAGGATCTGCGATTTCACCTTAAAGATCTTTTCTACTGGACACAAACACGAGCCAAAAAAGGGCTGTGATGGCGCCCGGCGGCTCACCGGTTAGCGCTGGACTCCCACGGTGCAAAAGTTGTTATTTCCAGCCGAGCTGCACCCAGTCTGTCTGAGCGAGTACAGCTGACACGGACAAACGTTTGGCCTGTGAGATTTGTTTCCTATTTTAACTCTGACGGCTTTAAATCACCGTGGATACAATTACTCTTCCCACAGTTCCCCTTAACTGTGTCAGAGGGCTGCAAACGGCTCGGCTGTCATTTTCCCCCAATTACCAGATCAAAGCTGAGCACAGGAAGTGAGTCCTTATGACTGCTTCACCAAACAAATGTGACCAAACTAATAAAAAAAAGCTGAACCGTTTTAAAGCACAAAGTTTGATATTTTACTCTTCGACACTCAGTTTACAGAAATAAGTTTAAACGTTGCTTTAGATTCAGCAGCTGCTTCCTGGCTAACTTTTAAAAATCCATTATAAATAGTTTTTTGGGGTAAAAGATTAGAAAACCCAACATCAACGTGAATGAATCTGACGTTTTGTTGTCTTCTCATGAGTCTGCTGAAGCACACGGTTAGATTTTAGAGTTTCATGGCCTTAATATCTTAATTTATTTGAATCTGACCACCTTAATACGGATGGAAATTTACATTTTTTGTGTTTAAACGACATTTCTCTCAAAGCTACAGATTCTGGATGTTCAGATTGATGAAGCTGTTTCATCTTGTGAGGATGAATCGACCCAAACACCCAAACCCAAAGATGGCATCTCGTTAGGCTGCAACTGTTTCCCAATGCGATTCGCGAGGGAGTCTCCAAAATGTCTCCAAACGTTTGCAGAGGGGTTCTCGATTTTCTTGCCTGAGTCACAGAGGCTCACGATCTTATTGCTTCAAGTTTCAAACAAACATGTACAACAAATAAAGCTGGCGTCTCAAAACCGTCTCAATTTAGTTTCTGCAAATTCTAAAGCGTTAGCATTGTATGTAACACCTGCACAGAAAACATCCACCTCACCAGTAATTAAGATCTTTATCGTTCAAATCCGCCTGTCTTCATTGCAAAAGTCTACT
This sequence comes from Kryptolebias marmoratus, assembly GCF_001649575.2. Classification (NCBI taxonomy): domain Eukaryota; kingdom Metazoa; phylum Chordata; class Actinopteri; order Cyprinodontiformes; family Rivulidae; genus Kryptolebias; species Kryptolebias marmoratus. The sequence continues at coordinate 4,179,754 of NC_051448.1, forward strand.
CAGACAGATTAAATCATAAACGCGCGGGGACAATGAAGTAATGTGCGCGACCAAGAGTACAATCCTGCAAGCCGTGCGCACAGGAACTGTTCCTCTCAGGGGTTTGAGCCGAGTGTCGTGTGATTGGTCAGAAGTTGTTGTGGGCGTGTTTATGAGCCTTAATGGAGCCACTTTGCTTCTTCTGGAGGCTGTTGGAAAAGTCCAACCGTCTTTACAGCTGTTCCAGCAAAGCTCAAAAAGACCGAAGAGACACAGGCGGTGCTCCGTGGCCGGGAGGAAGTGCGCCTCGACGGGGTGGCGTCGGGACACGTTCCCTTCGTTCTGCGCCGTCAAACGGTGTGTTCTGTCTCAGTCGGTTTAAGAAACACGTCTGGTCGCCGTGAGGGAAGCTAAAATCTGTAACAAGGAAAGGAGAGCTGAGAAACCGGCGGGAACGCCTGGTAGTTCTGATCCGGGTGAAAGGCCTGAGCGAAAACGAACGGCTCGCAACCTCGTGACCTCGAACCGACTCCGTGACTTCTCATAGAGTACGCTGGAGCCTTAAAGAGATGAGATATGAAGCGGCTTCGTCCCGTTGCTCACAGTGCAAACAAAACAGCCTCCACATCGGAGCTTTAAGGTTTTTATTTGCAAAATAAATGTGAGATTAAACCCCTGTATTTGTGAGCTGAAGTACGGAGCAGAGAGCAGAAACGTGGCGTTACGTGGAGAACTGAACGCTCGCAGCGTTTGCGTGGGCGCTCGTGTTGCACCCCAGTGTTTTATTATGGCTGACATTTGCTGAGCTTGACAGAAACAAACACACAAAAAGGCTCACAACAGTCCGGGACAAACACTCTGAATTACAGGACACACACACATGGTTTACTGAATGAATAAAAGATGCTAATTTACAGCATCTCTGGATCCTAATATTGTGTGTGTGTGTGTGTGTGTGTGTGTGTGTGTGTGTGTGTGTGTGTGTGGTCATACCTCAGTGTCAGGGAGTCACACGGGACTGGGGGGCTTCAATAAAAGACGTCTGGAAGAAAAACAAAGAATAAAAACAAAAAATAAATACCTTTAAAAAGTTGTTTCAGCGTGTAAATAAAAGGGGATACCATCTAATATATAAATAATGAATAAAGCAGCACTGGAGTTTTAAAAAGCACTAAGAGTATAATCACATATTGATGGTTTGAGTTAAAGTTTTAATAAAATCTGATGTCAAGACATAAAATATTCCAAGGTTTTTGTTTGACTTTTAATATTCGTACTGAAAAAAGTAAGTAAATCTTCCCAAAAATGACTGTTGTTGCAGTTCAACTTCATCTTAGATTAAATTTGTGGATAATTTACGGTCCTACAGCATATACATTGTATAAGAAGATCTGTAAAGCATCCTGCAGTAGCAGCTAATTTGGTTGTTTTTGCAGATCCTAAGAAAAGAGAGAGTGAAAACTGAGCGGCTGCCAAATATCAGGAAAAAATACTGAATTTATTGAAAACAACATTTTAATGAAAGGCTTTAAAACAGCAGGACAACAGAGGATGAAACGACACGGATCCTTCGGACTGAACTTAAAAAAAACAGGATGTTTTTTTTATTAAAACTTGTCTATTTAGTTTTCTTTGGTGGTGTTTTTTTAAGGGTCTTGGGAGCAAAAGAAGGATTTCATTACATGGTTTTAACTTGTGTTATCGCAGTAAATATGACAACAAACGTCCTGTATCTTCTATATTCCAGCTCTTAAATCAAACAGGTTGAATATCCAGAAAACAAGCAGCCTCGTTGTTTTTGTTTTATTTTTTGCACGAATAAAAACAGTTTTTTTTGGTGGGCTTGTGAGAAGAAATACAGCTCAGTTCAGTTCTTATTTGGTTTCCTATCCAATCACAGAAAAAATAAAACCAGGATGCAAAAGATGAACGTTTATATTTGGAGTAAATAAGAAATATTATTACAGACTCACTCAAACCACGTTTTTATTTCATTAAAACCAACAGAATCACACTATGGTTAGCTTAGACAACTATAAATCACAATCTAAATGTTTTTATTCATTTAAACACTTACAGGCTTAATTATTTTTAATGATGTGAACTCATGAAACCAAATATAAATAAATAAAAATGAGCTGATTAAAGCTGCAAACCTTTGTTTTCTATCCAAAACAGACAAAGTGTCCAAGTCCTTTGCTTCAAAGTTACATAAAGACAGAAAAAGTTGTGGTTTAGCGTATCGCCCGCCGAGTTTGAGACTAAAACTATCGTAATGTTGAGAAAAACACTGAAAATAAACACCACTCTCAGCTACTACCACCTGAAACTCACTTAGTTACAGCCGTCTCTGTGCTTTAAAAGCTCCAGTAGCTGGGGCAGCCATCTTTAATTGGGTCAACTCCAAATGTTAATCGGTTGTAGACGTTTGTAGATATTTTGCTAACAGTACAGACAAACAGAAAAACTTTACCGCTCCACCTTCGCCTTCAGCGGCAGGTGATAAAAACACCTAATTTATTTACTTTCTTTGCCAGTGGCTCCCAAACGCCTCCTTTCGCTTTAAAAATCTATTTAGTTATATTACAATAATTGACCTAACTGTAAAAATCTGCTTAAAGTTCCCCAGACTGCAGTAAATCTTCAGGACAGAAGAATGAGGTGAAGCTTTGGAGCAGACCACCCAGCCGCTGCACCTGTTGAACCACATCCACCTCCCGAGAGTGGCTTTCCGTGCAGATCCACACCTGAGCGGGCCAAAAAACAAACACCCTGCAGCCGGTAAACACTCCTGTCAGACTCAAACAACCTGCAGCGCTGAAAGAACAAAAGAAGAAGACAACGTTGGACTCACCGCTGAGCTCCGAGGACAAATCCAACGAAACAAACACGGAGACGCAGAACTGGGCGCCCGTCAGACGAGGGGGAACTGAAGAGGAGGGAGAGGGTGTTTACTATACACAACATGGATGCCACATGACCAAATTACCTCCCGCAGCTGTCCACCACTCTCACCGCCTGGCCTGACAGGGCCCGAGCGGTGTGTGTGTGTTAAATTGACATTACTGTGTGCTGAAACTTTAGACAGCAGCATTGCTGAAGAGCCAGCGAGCCGCTGCTTATCCTTTAAACGACCCTTCGCTGCAACACGCACGCTTCTCCGGCCTTTCTGACAATTTTCTAAATTAACTTTTAGGAAGTTAAGATTCCGGGAAATTGGGAAAACGTGCAATTTGTGGTCCTGACAGCATCACTGGCGGTTCGTCTCGGCCTTGACGGTCCTGAGATATTTACCAAACTGTGGGAAAAGCTCAGAAGAGGATTTATTTCACCTGAATTTATCTGTTTTTGAATGTGAGGTTGACAAAACTACGAGCACGTCAGCGTAGAAGAAGCATTTGTTTTAAATGAAATGTTACTTCTGGGAATAAATGGAGATTTTAACACTTCTCCTGCTTGAATGCTACAAATTATTTTTACAATAAGTAACACAGAGACGAGAGTGAATCCACAAAAACCACCTTAATAACAACCTACAGAAACAGTAGTAAGAAACAGAAGTAATTCATGTAAGTAGGTTAAACTTAGTTGAACGTAGGTAAATCAAGTGGCTCAAGCCGAGAGCTCTGTTTACACTGAGTGCGTACCTGCATTTCAGAATCAATATCTCTGAAAACTGGTTCAAGTTAACCTTTTTATGTTAGTTTTCATACTTTAAAACAGGTGAACGCTCCTGGATCGCAACAAGAAAAGGTTAAAAATGGTAATCCGTTCCCACCTGTTTACCAGAACTTATTTTTTTACACTTTTACATGCTGTAGTTTCCATTTTCTGAAGCATTTCCAGCATTAATGCAACCATTATGTTCTAAATGTTAATGTTATGTATGCAATAAGTCCACAGGAAGTAAATAAACAGCTAAATCTTCATCAGACGGTCTCAAAATAAACAGTAAACCATCATTACGTGTTGGTGGAACAGTAGCCCACAGGAAAGAAGCACCACCACAACAACTACAAGCAGGATGAACTGAAAGTAAAACTTCTTCTTGGCCTCCGGTGCCGGAGACGCCACAGAGACGACCTGGCCGACCCGCCGGGACCTCGATGTTTTCACCGTGCAGGTAAAAACAGAAGCAGCGTGGCTCCGGTTACACCGGCCTGCGTGCCGGGGGCGTCTGCACCACTGCTGCAGAAGCCGAACTGAAACAAGAACCTGCGGCAGCTCTACTAAAATTCAAAACCAGAGGAAATTAACTTCATACTCCGTGTTTTAAGCTCTGTGGATCTGACCAAAACGATCATTCGTGGCGCAAGCTGGTGCATATTTAGTCAAACCAAAGACTTAATAACATCTCTGAACCCAGAAGAGTCCCTGCTGCTGATATTTAAACTACTTTACAGTGACGGGCTGCACAAAAAGCCTTTCAAACCCTTTCATGGATCGTATTTCATTGTCTCACTTGTACTTGAAGCAACACGCCCTCACCAACACAGGCCCTTGCATTGTTTGGCGTATCGTTTTTTTTCCAGTCAGGATATCCAATGCTACACATAATTACAGCATGTGCGTCCTTTTATATCAGGCCTAACTCTGGCTGATTTACATTTTCAATGATCCCGATTAAAATGTAGGACTAACAGCTTTTCAATTGTACTGAAAAAGAGGAAAAAAAAAAAAAGGGGGAATGGAGAGCGACAAACCAGCGCGGAGGATGAGGAAGATGTAAAGGCAAGTCAAAGAAACTGAGCTGAATTAACGAAGCAGGAAGGAAGCAAAGAAGCGAGACACTGAGATGGTAAAAGAAACAGGATGAGGGTGGAAGACAGAAAACAGCACAAGAGACAGGAAGTGAAAGTTACGGCTGAAAAAAAAAGAAAGTAAAAAGTGCAGAAGGATGCTCGTTTGGTTGAACACGTTCCACCCATACTCTAACCTGAGCAATGCTTCAAATGAAAGTTGTCACCAGGATATACGAACACACCTGAAGAGCTGAGCAAACATCCTGCAGAGGCCACAACCTCAAAATAACCTGAGCAGGAATTCAAAACAAGCCCATACGCAAACATACACCCAAGCAGAGGTAAAAAATAGACAATTCTCTGCAGAAAACCAAGCCTGTCTTAACATTTTCCCCCTCACGGCGTTGCTACAAGCATCAATCAAGTAAAACAGCAATAGACTGAGGAGCTCAGGGCCCTGAGAATCTTACAACAATTACTCCTACAAGCAAAACGAAGAATGTTTTCATTTCACTATAATTTGATCCCTTGGAAATTACATAAACCAGAGTAATCACGGGTTGCATCCTTGCTGCGATTATCTCCCCACCCACAGCGCAGTTCAGCACCGCTTTAAATCCAGTTCAAGCATTTCCATACGCAGTAAAATGAAATGTTAGAAAAACTACAAAGAGTTCCCCGCAGGTAAACCCGGTGATTACGTGCAGACCGGTGGGTGCTAGAAAAAGTGGGGCGGCTAATTCTTGTTTCCCCTTCTCATTTTGGCGTGTTTGGGTGTAAACAAGCCTTCCCCCGCTCAGATGAAGTTCGTATCATGAGGAGAAACGTTGGCTGCACATGACCCGGGTCATCGGGTCTCATTTCAGCTCATTTCACACAGAAACACTTTAAAAGTCTGAAAGCAGTGTCAGCTTATTTCTGCTGATACTGACACACAATCTGCACTATCGCAAAGCAAAAAAAAGGTAATAAAATAAGAATATTGTGGCAAAAAGCACACCAAGAAACCATAAATTATGAGCATTTTATATCCTAACACCTGCTACAATCATTTTAATTTCAGATAAACTATTTAGATGCTTACGTGTTTGACTTTTCAGACAATTGAGCTATAATTGCCCCACTTTTTTCAACATTTAAGCATAATTTTAACTGTTTTAAGTGTTTAAATTAACCTTATAAATTATGCATCACAAGAACAAATTCACATTTGATTCTTTTTAATGAATCTTTTTAGCAGGATTACGTCTACAGAAAACCACAAAATGACTATAACTCAGCCAGTTTTACAGATATTTAACTAAAACTTGGTGTGGTGGTAGCTGAGAGTCATCCCTAACATATACTTTGAGTGCTAACACTTTGCTATTTAGGTTTCACCAAAACGGACATTTTTCTCAACATAAAAAATTGTTTTAGTTAAAAAATTTGGCATAAAATGTGGTTGGCAATGTGCATCTCTTCAAGAAATCTGAGGCTTTTAATGTAATTTAAGCAATTGTTATATTTTTGTTCGGTGGGGAAACACACATTACCAAAAATAAATATTAAAAATGCTATATAAAATAATTTGTCATTACTCTTAATTGATCAAATTAAGTTACAACTTAATGCTGTTTTCAATTATCTTTTGTTTTTTATCTTTGTTTCTGTCTGTTTGTTTGTTGCTTTCCTTTTATATTTTGTTTTTTTCTGGTGTAATGCACTTTGTGCATGAAGGGTGCTTTATAAATAAAGTTTGATTAATTGATTGATTCATTGACTGAGTGACTACCAGAAAGTTGAATGGTTTCTTTCCAAAAGCGATCAAGTATCTAAATAACCTTTCATAATATCTATAACTATGAATATCCATATTATATTAAGCATCTTGTCGTAACATTGGCACATTTACGTTGCTACAGAATGTTATCTATGTTTCCTTTTTTGTATATAAACTTTCTACCCAGTTACAATTTTTTCTACCTTATCTACATTTTACCTGCTTGGCTGCTGTAAAAACATATTTTAATGTACAATTTTGAATAGTGTGATGTAAATATATGTTGATTTTTACCTTTTTACAACATTAACACCATCTGGAATTTCATGTTTTACCATACAGTGCAATAATCTAACACAAAAACTGGACAGGATTTGTATTTTGCTTCTATAATATCCTTAAAAAGCTGTGCCGAATTTCACAATGGAAGCTCGGAATTTGAATAAAGTAATAATATATCCAGGCTAACCCTTGTACGTTGGAGGAAAAGCGCGATGATGCAACAATTGCCAGATTTTTGAATGGAGCGTCGTTCCTCCCCCAGATGAAGGCTCGAAAACCAATAGAAGTTTTTGATTTGAAAAAGTGGGCATGACTTACATCTGGTCCCGCTGCAGCCCTCGGACAGGGAAAAGACACCCCATTAGACAAAATAAATCCACAGTGAGCCATCGGCTCGCTTTAAAACAACAAATAAAGAGGTTTGTGTCGAGGTTTGCTGTTTTAGTTCAGGGGAAGAGCAGTTGGTGACATCTCGGCGGCCATGTTGGAGAGAAAAAGTTTAACTCCCTGCTCACCTTGTTCCCCCCACGAATGAACGCGGTCTTTGGACGCGTCGCCGCCGGACTTTTGTTAGTTTTAGCGAACAAAAAGTAAAAGTTTAAAGGCAACTAAAACGTCAACCCACATCTATCGGAGCCGAGCTGGGAAAGTGGAGCTCTACTCACCGGGACTTTCTTCTCGGCAGGTATCCGCGTCCAAATGCATCAACACGGGGACGTGTTGGCTTCAGCTGGAGGGGTCTTAAATCCGTCTTCCCCCTTGTTTTACCCGTTTCCCCGCCCGGGTGTCGGTATCACCGCTCACCAGTCCCGTTACTTGTTTCCGTGAAGAGGCATGTCTCACCCTCTGCGGAGGTGATGAACAAGTGAACTATTTTTGAAAGAGAAAGTCACTCCTCTCTCCCCCGTTTCCTCCCCTCTGACAGAGGGGACACAAAACAAACACCAGGACTGTGTTGTTTAAAACAAAACAACAAAAAACAACAAAACATGACAGGCAAAAAAATGTGCCTTCCTTAAAGAAGAGGGGTGAAATAAATTACACAGCCACCATGGGCGTATTAACCTGCAGGGGGGACCGGGGCAGAAAGATGTCGTCGTGCCCCCATTAGCCCCCCTAATTAAAGCTGTCGAGTTCTCTGTGTTTTTATTTCAATCTTTATGCTTCTAATACAGTTTCTACATCATTAAATGATTGTTTGAGGGGGTTTATTTTACTGAAACTCATTCAGAAAACAGCTAATTTTCCTCGTCTTTTGTTTACAACTAAATTCGGCGAGCAAATTCGCCGGTTAGAGTTCGGAATATCTCATCTGCATCTGATCTTAGCCCCAGCTTTCGCTTCAACGCTCAATTTCCTGCCTTAAAAGGACTCCGCGTCTGTCGCCTCTCGTCCCCGCAGCTTTTAGTCGCCGTTTCTTCTCAGAAGAAGAAGAAGAACTTCACTTTTTCTCCTTCTCTGATTCCATCGTTCTCCCCCTGACTCTGTTTACATCCAGGGATTATTTTATCGACTGTCCAGAGTGAACTTGTCAATGTTCAAATGTAAACAAACGACTCCAAATTGTTGGCAACGAAACCATTTATTACAAATTATGATGTAGACTTTTGGCAGTAAATGATGCGTATTTAGTGGTTATTTTTAACCTGGATGATACACATTTTATATATATATATATATATATATATATATATATATATATATATATATAAAACAATCAAGGCTACAGTCTCAAATGTCCAGGTCAATGATAAATAATATTTATTAAAATAAACTGGTTCATATCTTCCTTTCTCGGGTGTATTTGAAGTAGATTAAATCGTAAACAGGTGGGCAAAGATGGATGTCTTTGGCGTTGGACTTTAGTTTTATAGCAGTGATGTTGTTTCTGAGACGTTAAGTCGATTAAGTAGTTTTTACTGTCTATATGGTCACAAAGTCAGACGTCTGTTCCTCTCCCTCCCTGTTTTTGTGTATTTAACAAACCTTTATTCTCCAGAAGTTGTGAAATTCACCAGCCCTGTGTTATTCAGCTGCACGGTTACAATAAAATACATTACAGAGACCAAACATCAGTTCAGGTTGAACTATAAGAGTAATCAAAATATCAAACTATCTATTTTCCTCACCACCTTTTAAATAACTTTGCCTTTGAAATCTACTTAACTGGGGTTTTAATTTGTGCGTGGCAGAAATGACAGAATAAGGGAACTCCTTTTGTCTAAAAGAGGAACGACTTTAAGGAAATGGTGAACAATATGCGTCTCGTTGACATGACGCGCAAACTTGACAAAAGATTTATTTTGGTTTCTTTTTCAAAATCTCATCTAACCTCAGTAAGTTAATAAATGTTTCCTGAAAACTGGCAGAAAAATAAAATAACTAACGATTGTTATGGTTTCTGTGACAAACATAAAGACAAAAACATTAAAAAGCAAACATGTTGTATCTGTTTTTAAAGTTTAATACAGACATTACCAATAATGGAAGACTTATGGAGATCTCTCCAAACAGTAGCTGTTTTAGGTTAAAAATGTTCAATTTTATGACAAATGTGAATAAATATATTAAGTAAAATATCTCATGAACCACTCGTCAAATTTTAATGAAACTCTCAGGAAATCATCACTGGATGCACATCAACTGATTCACTTTTGGAGTCAACCTGATTCAAGATGGCTGCCACAGCCAACTGACCTTAAAAACCACATAAGTAGCTCTAAGTTTTATAAATATTGGGCTAACCTTTGGTGTGGTAGTCGCTGAGACTGATCCCCAACACAGATTCTGAGAACCACACAATCTGCAGGATCACACAGTGCAAAACATCTGGCCAACCACTGGACGTATTTTAACGAAACCTTCAAGAATTAATCATTAGATGTGCGTCTAAAACTGATTAACTTTTGGAGTGAGCCCAATCAAGATGGCCGCCACAACCAACTGATTTTAGGAAACACAAAAAACGCCTACGACTCAGTCAGTTTTACAGATTTTCTACTAAAGTTCTCCAATATCTACAGTATCTCCGCTCGAAACTTTAACTGTTGGAAGCAACCAAATCATTTGTCTGTTAGCAAACTATCTCTCGGATCTGATGTGGTAGTAGCTGAGAGTCACTCCCAACACATACTCTGAAGGTTATTTTCAAGGTTCGACCAAAACACAGACGGCTCCGTCGTTTCTCAACAGAAGATGATCTGAGTCTAAAACTCGGTGGGTGATAAGCATTCCTTCAAGAAACGCTCTGACTTTTATTATTCTGAGCTTTTAACTCTTCTTAACCCTTTTAGCACCATATTAATAATAATAATTCTCTTTCTTGTCTAATTTTGTCAATAATTGTGTCAAAAAATGCCCTATGTGTAAATACAAATGCATTGAGCTTCAAGGATCTGTAGAGAAATTTAAATTGAGTTTTGTCGTTTTTAACAGATATGTTTCCCCCCCCCACACACGACTCAAACTTTGCTCCTGAACATTTCTGGAAAAACTCCCAGTTGTGCAACACGAACCCTGAAGGTAAACAGCGGCGGAGGACTGCAAACACGCCACTGTACTTCCCTGGCTGTTGCAAATCCGGACTCTGGGAAAAGGGAATTCCTGCTCTCTGAGAACGCTGACGTAAACGGCAACAGATAAAAGCGGAACGTTACAGAAGGCAGGATCATCTCTGAATCTGAGGCGGTAGAGTTAGTTTCTTCAATCGGTCTGAGGATGAGGACACTCTGGATTCAGGTGGCTGCCGTCTGTGTTTTCCTGCAGGTATGGACACCTTTATGATAGTAAAACTACAGTTTAATGCTTTTATTAATGCAATATAATTAGAAGATTATTTTAGTTTTGTCTTCAGAGTTAATGTTTTTACATCTGCAAGTATTGGGCTGTATTTTTAAATGGTTTCTCATGCAAAGAACTACCACATACAAATATAAATATAATAGTAATAATAATATTGTGATGATTTTTATTTAAATTATTTTTCTCTGTGGTTGTAAATCTTATTAAATAATGTTTCCGTGCACATAGTTGATATCAAAATAATTCAGAACGTCTGAGGACGACAGTTTAACGCACCAACAAGCAGTAATTCAGGAAATGAATGAAAATATCTTCTGTTAAATTTTCCCCTTCAGGTGCCCGGTTGTTTCCCAGCATGCTTCATTGCGGGCTCAGTGGCCCTCTGTGGCACTTCGACGCTCAGCAGGGTTCCTCCTCTGCCTCCCAACATCACCCACCTGTTCCTGCAGATGAACCGCATCCGTGAGCTCAACGCCACCTCGCTGGCCGGCCTGGAGGAGCTCCGGGAGCTGGACCTGGGACACCAGCTGGTCCCGCTCGTCATCAGGAACAACGCCTTCAGCGGACAGAAGCATCTGAGGAGGCTGGTGCTCGACTCCAACCGGTGGCTCCAACTGGAACCACTGGCGTTTGCTGGACTCTCCGGTTTGCAGGATCTCCAGTTGGCCCACTGCAAGCGCGATGACTCGATTCTGACGGACGGCTACCTGGAGCCGCTGTCCTCTTTGCAGACTCTCAACATCTTTGCTAACAAGATTAAAAGGCTCCAGCCTTCAATGTTCTTTGCCAATTTGACAAATTTGACAAATCTGAATCTCAAGCTGAACAATATAGACCAGATTTGTGAGCCTGATCTCGCTGGTTTCAAAGGAAAGCACTTTAAGGTCTTTAACCTGAACTCGGTCTTCCCCAGAGCGATGCTAAGTAACAGCTTCGACTGGCAGAAATGTGGGAATCCTTTCAGAGGAATATCTTTTGAGACCCTTGACCTGTCCAGCAATGGGTTTAGTTTGAGTCAGTTAAAACTGTTCTTCAAAGCCATCGAGGGGACGAAGATATCCCACCTGAAACTCTCGGGGCACGTGGGGAGATCGTTCTCATTCAACAACCTCCCGGATCCAGACAGCAGCACATTTGAAGGCTTGAGGAACAGTTCCGTCCTGTCTTTGGACTTATCTAAAAACTACGTATTTGCTTTGCATCCGGGGGTTTTTAGTCCACTGACCGAAATCACAGCCATTGATCTTTCCCAAAACAGATTGAACCAGATCCACAAGAAGGCCTTTGAAGGCCTTCAGGGTCATTTAAAAACGCTCAACCTGTCACACAACCTGCTCGGGGAAGTCTATTCTCACACGTTTGCGCACTTGACCAACTTGGAAGTTTTAGATTTGTCTCACAATCACATTGGGGTTTTGGGTTCTGGTTCGTTCATCGAACTGCCCCACCTGAAGTCCTTAAACCTGAGTGATAACTCGTTGCGGCAGCTGGATTTTCCTGCATCCCTGCCGAGTTTAGAGCGTCTCGAGTTAAATTACAATAAGCTCATCATTTCGCCCTCCACAGTGAACAGTCTCATCCGGTTTGCCAGTAAGGTCAAGTACCTGAACGTTCAGGACAACCAGCTGATGAACCTGGGGGATGTTCACACGTTTTTGGTCGAGCTGAAACGCCTTCAGGTGCTCTCCTTCGGTGGGAACACCATAAAGTGGTGCTTCATCAACCGGCTCGCTGGTCCGAACGACGTTGAGTTTCTGGATCTCCACGGCAGCTCCCTGCAGTCCATTTGGGCTCAGAGAAAATGTCTGAATCTGTTTGACAGCTTTGGAAACGTAACCAGCCTCAACTTGAGCTTCAACGGCCTGCGTTCCCTTCCTCAGGGCGTCTTCAGGGGCCTCACCTCGGTGGTGCAGATGGACCTCTCGTCTAACGCCCTGACCTACATCCAGCCTGACGTTTTACCCAGAAGTCTAAAGTCTCTCAACCTGTCAAACAACTTCATAGCCTCCCCGGACCCCGCTGCTTTCAGCTCGCTCAGCTCCTTGGACCTCTCGGCGAACAGATTCCACTGTGACTCAGACCTGCAGAGCTTCCTGACGTGGCTGAGACAGACCAATGTCACCTTCCTGACTCCCGTTCGGGAGTTTAAATGTGAATTTCCTGCCGGTTTCAGAAACGTGCCGCTGTTAAATTATCCTGCAGGCGGCACGGCAGTCAGAGCCAGCCAAAACACAAAAAATAAAAAGAAAACATTTTGATTTTGTTTCAAGATACTCCACCTAAAATCCTGAGAAAATGATCAGTGGAAGGTTGACTTTGCTCAGCATCCGCACCATTATTTCCTGTTCATAGTTTGCAGACAACTTTTATTTCACCCATTCATGCACCAAAACGTTCAGCTCGATCAGAAATAATGTGCTATGACTTTTATAACTTATAACTCTTATGCTTTTAGAATTAATTAACTTTATTTACCAATTTTTCCCCCATAGAAATACATTGAGATCTGTTCAGTTCCTTTAAAAAGCATATCTGCTGTATTTTTGTCTTTTTTTTTTGCTTCTTTTAGCTATTGTCTTGATTATTTTAGCTTTTAGCTACAGTTTTAATGTTAGTTTTACCCTCTGTTTTCCTAATTTTAGCTTTCAGTTACAGTTTTGTTAGTTTTACCTTTTTTATTTAGCTTATTTTAATTCTCACAATTCATTCTTTAATAAATTTAATTCCTTCTGTCACTTAGCAGTCATCTTAAAATGATGCTTTTATGTTTAAATCTTAAAACTTGTAAAAGATGATCAAACTGAAAACTCATTCTGTTTTAATTTTGGTTTCTATTCCTTATAAGTTTTGTGTAACAGTTGGGTTTATGCTGATTTTTTAAATATTATTTAAATGTTAGTGCTCAAATGATGCTTTATTATTTTGTTGTTCTTCAAATAAATAAGATCTGATGATTATTCAAACAAAACCGAGGTTTCAGTGACATCAAGTCTGACTTTCTTCTAATCTCCGCAATGAAAAGCTGTTTTTAAATAAATAAACTGCTTAAAAAATTATAGATGAAACAAATGGATAAACACTAAGAATTGATTTGATGCACCTGATGTCACAGATGTAATCTGAGAAATGCTGCAGGCATCATTTAAATGTTTTAAATCTATTTATATAAAACTCCAGAAAAATGAAAGCCTCATGATTTAAATGTAAGTCTGAGGTGTCACCAGCAGGAGGCGCTCCAGGATGGTTTCTAAAACCCACAACCTCCTGTTCAGGCTGGGTTTCAGTGCAAGAAGCAGAATATAATAACATCTTTAATAAACCTTTAAAAGGAAAAATATAAAACAATAAAAACAGAAAATGATCAGTAAGTAAAACAGAATCTGAGCTCTTATAAATTACAAGAATAATCCAAGTCTAATCTGACTCTTAAAGCGGCGTGTTCCAGGTTCAGGCATGTTTTAATATTTAACTTCAGATTCCATGTTTTCATGTCACATATGACCTCCATTATGACTAAATAAATCCCAGCTGTGCTCCGTTTCCATCCTCACTGAGGCAAAGTTGAATTCGCTGTCCTGATAAAGCAGCTCAGTAATTATAAAATATTTTTAAAATGTGAAGCAAATGGACAGTTCAAATGCAAGATTAAACTCGTGATTTATCAGATCTCAACAACGGGGAGGATGAAATTCATTCATCATAATATTTACACCGAATAAAGAAGGTTAAATTACAAAAACAGAACTAAATAAAGAAAACACAACAAATGCAAGACTAACAAGAGTTTAGGGAATATTTTGGATGAGGATTTATTAGGATAAAATAATCAAGAAGTAATGCTTTAATAATCTATGATGAAATAGTGATTATTAGTTTATCTGAACCAGAAGAATCTTTTGAACAGAATGTTTGAATTTTAGTTTCTTTTGGTGCAAAAATTTGGGATACTTTAGATTATTTTGGTAAATAGCTCACTTTGGAATCTGTCAGGTTAGTTTTATTGAAGCATCAGGTTGGAAATAGATGTAATTCATCAGTTAAAATGAAATCAAATCTTTTTTCACAGAGTTATAGGAGCCTCACCGGATCAGGAGCTGTGGAGGGCCAGTCGTCGCTGAGGAACCTGGAGGCTCTTCAGGCCTCGACCGTCAGGGGTCAGAGGTCAGCGTCAGTCCGAGGCCACCTAGCGCCACAGCTAATCTGAGGAGCAGCAAGGAGGCAGCAGACTAAGAGCAATTCTGTTTTTTAACAGCATGAAAACTGAAGTTTCTTTATCTTTTGTCTGCTGGACTCAAAACACTGAAAAAAAAGTGTTTTTCTCAGGTTACAAAATGAAACAAAGACAAAACAAGAGGAAGAAGGTCTTCACCAACAAACTGGAACAAATAAGCCAAGGCTTTCTGCTTATCAGAATAACATTTTCCCTCCTTTTCCAACAGCACTTCGTTCAGTGAATTTCTGTAACTGCTCCAGCACACGTGAGAAGTTTATTTCTGCATGTCAAACCATTTCTTTGGACCTGGATGTGAGGTGGCTGACTGTGGATTCCTCAGGTTTAAATCTGAGTGTCTGAGTGTGCAAGCTGTGGTTGGGAATCAGTAGACCTGGTTGATCTTTAAGAACGATTCCTGAACCGATTCTGGGGTGATATCTTGCCACAGAGGGTCCTGATGATTGTTAGGAGCATCATTTGGTTCAGAGAGGGCAGAAAATGGAGATATCATTTAGGTTGTCTCCTCTGATAGATCAAGGACAAAGAGGAGAACGCTATTATCCTGAAACAGGAAGATAAAAAAACAACAAAACAAAGACAAGCTAATTTTCAAAGTAAAACAGGAAGCGACCAGATATTTGAAGAAACATGAAACTGTCTTTTATGTTTTATCCTTCAGCAGGTGTAGCCCGGCAAGTCTCCAGGTGGATTTTAAAACATTATTCATCCCATAATCAAGGGATTTCAAATTAAGAGAACCAATGCTGCCAAAGCGGTGAACGCAGACAGATTACAAACCGGGGAGAATAAATCCTGACCAACGAGCAGCCGGCTGTTACAGCGTCTTTATTTCATTTTATTCTGTTTGAGCCCGGCCCACCGTGTTACACACACACACACACACACACACACACATCGACACAACCCCCCCTCCATCCATCCCACGTTCCTTCACCCTCCCTCCTCTGGCAGGTTACCATGGAAACAGGCTTCAGTATCCACCTCCTCCACAGTTATTCCCCACTTCCTGATTGTCTTCGGATCTTTGCATCTGTTTCCTCCCAGCCCCCCATCCCTCCAGTCCTCACACACACACACACACACACACACACATATTTGTACATTTCCCAACCCTCACACAGATGTAGAGCAGACAGAGATGGTTTTAAACCCACCTTCAGACTTCGTGGGCCCGGAATAATTTGCCTTTTTATTCAGTCTGCATTTGTTTCAGTCAGGCTCCTCCCTGCTGTCTGGCCTAAAATATAGATCACAATTTATGGATGTTTTGGGGAAATACAGATAAACTATCCTGGATTATACAGCAAGGCTAAAAATCAAACCGAAACTTTATTTAAGTTGAGCTGCTTTGGATGTTGTAGACGATAATTCTTGCAGAGCTTTGCTCATTTTGTATTTTCCATTTTCCACCTTAAACATGTCCAAATACAAAGGCTGTAATATCTTGTTGCACAATTATTCTACAATACAATTATTAAAGATGCTTTCACAAGAACTAATTCATCCATAAAAGCATGTTGACCTGAGTTGTTCAAACATGAAGCAGCTGAAATGTGTTTGTTCTAACAAACGGGGTGAGTGATGCTGATGAGGGAGATCCTCATCTTTTTTTTGCTATTTTCATCTCCTGTTCAGCTCATTTAAGCCTGTTTTTTGGTCTTTTAGACCGTGTTCTGCTTGTTTTACCTTGAACAACTCACTTTTGGCTTCTTCAGCACTCACCGTTCGCACTATATTTTCTAACAAAATGCAGTTTTTTTAGTTTTTCAATGAACCGATGTGTAAAAAGCACAGAGTGAGCTTGTGCTGAAATGCGTTGAGTTTAAATGTGAAGTCTTAAATATGAATTCTGTTGAGATAAATGAGAGGATTAGCTGCCTGTTGGGGGGGTTTTATTAGATAAATGTGGAGACAGACCAGATCAGGGGTGTCCAACCCTGGTCCTCAGGGCCACCATCCTGCAGGTTTTACATGTTTCTCTGCTCCAACACACCTGATTAAATGATTAAATCACCTCTTCATGTTCTGCAGAAGCCTGTTAATCAGCCACTGAGTCAAATCAGGTGTTGGAGCAGAGAAACAAGTAAAACCTACAGGATTGGACTCCTCCAGGAGTCTTTGGTCTTCTTAGAATAACACAGGACTTTTGCTGAAGCCTTTGTTTTAAAAATGACCAATAATTTGACTTGTTTTGCAGCAAGCGTTAAGAGATAGCAACACATCTTTAAATGGGTCCTACACATCCTTTAGTGGAGAGCTGAGCTGCAACTGGATCTGCTGCATTAATAATAGAGACGATTAGTCAGCCCGACCCCCGCAGCGTTTGCCCTCTCTAACCTCCGGTAAGTGAAGAACCCATCGACACCGAGCGGCACACACCTGACTGCCGTCTGAACGACAGACTGGGCCGCGCCTGAGTGCAACTGTCTGCAGCGTTAGCAAAATATCTCATAAACTAGTGGGTAGATTTTAATGAAGCTCTTGCCAGATGCACGTCTACAGCTGGTTAAAGTCGGCCACGTTCAAGACAAACGTGGCTATAACTCTGTCTTTTTTAATTTATTTTACAGACACTGAGCTAAAGTTTGGTGAGAGTCATTCTCAGCTCACACTTTGAGTGCTAACCTCACAATGTTACACAAGATAGTTCACAATGGTGTGAAAGGATGCTAGTTCCTTAATTAGAAAAGTAATTATGATTAAAAAAAACACTTTTTCTGACTCATGCAGAACCTAAAGTATCATGACTGAGATAACAGTGTGTCCTTAAATACAATAAAGATCCAGTAAATGACCTCTGGAGCACGACTCGCTTCACATTCTTCATTTTAATTAAATTATTTAAAGACATTTCAGGTAAATCAGACACTGTGGAGAGACAGAGGAACGAAGGGGTTTGACGAAGGTCATCATTCGGGTTTTAAAGTCATCTGACCACAACAGCAAACATCAAGAACCATTGTTTTTTCTTTTACTAATGTCCAAAATCCATATCACAGATAAGTTTTTCTTTATTATTCTCAAAAGTTCTGCTTTTCACACAGAGAAACAAACCAAACCTGCCCAGAAATACCCTGATTACATCAAATATTTACACAGAAAACCCAGCAGGCTTTTAAAAAGACGATCCAAGGTGTTTGGATTCACACATGCAGGAGAGTAAAGGACGATGGTGGGCCGGAAATTAAATAAAATTAAATAAAAAAAACAAACAAAAGGAGGTTTTCCAGAGTTTCTGAGGTTAGTCGAGTTATTTAACTTCCAGTGAATCGACCGTTTCCATCAGAGGAGGTGGTGTTTGTTTCCCAGCATTTAACGGTTTTAAACTGGCCAAGGATGTAAAGGAAGAAAATAAATACTAATAATAAAAATAATCTGTCGGTAACAAAGTGTTACATGGCCACCGTGGGCGTGGCAGTGAGACATGCCGTCAGGGAGTTATTAGAAGGAGAGGAAGTGATGGATTTTTGGGTCTGACACCTGCAGAGAGACGAAAAAAGGTAAATATGAAACAAAATCTGCTTTCAACAGACACAGATTAACAAGATTATCCAGCAGATTACACGGTAAGTAAGAGAATAAGAGATAAAACCATCAGATTAGGATGTCTGACAGTGTTTAATCCTAAATAATCCCATTTAGAGACGTATTGACTCTACATCGTTTAAAGATTAAACCACAAAAAAGGCAACTTTCTCTACATAAACATCTAAATAAAATGTCAAACAATAATGAATATATTATATATTATATATAAATACAAAATTATTTCTTTATGTTATAGCAATAAAAATACTGGATTATACTGTTTGTTTGTCTGTTTTAATGAAAATAATCACTCAGTTTGAGCCGATTAACGTTTGGAGTCAACCTTATTCAAGATGGCCGCCACAGCTAATCAGCCTTCTCAGATAAACTCAGGTAATTTTACAGAGCTTGATCTAAAATTTGGATCATTACTCAATGAGGTTCTGCCACATAAAAGAAAGTTAAAAATGTAAAACTTTCGGTTCCCCTTAAAGGAGTTCATTCATTAAATAACATTAATTAACATTAATTAATTTTATTTCTGATAAAAGTTGATTAAAACAGGCTGAAAAGACGGGGCTAATTTCTTCATTTAGTTTTTAAACCTGAACAAATATAACATTTAACTGATCGTATCGTCTTTGGTCCGTTTTTTTTAATTCAATGCAGGAAAATGTTCAGCCTCACCAGGAGCGAGACCTGCAGACGCCTTCCTCCTTGCTGGGGGAGCTGTCCAGAGATGGGCTTTGGTTCGGTTCTGCCTCCGTGGACCGGTCCGCCGGCGAGGTGTTCGGAGGAGTCATGTCCAGCTCCAGAAACATGATGTTCTCCGCCTGGACGCAGAACCGTGAGAACAGAGACGGTTAAAGACCAGGAACCTCGTCACAGAACCAGAAGGAACGATGAACCAGAGACAGAAAAACAACTGAAGCTACAGAAATCACAGCCGAGGGCTGGATAACCATGCTGAGGGAGCTGAGGGAGCTGAAGGAGCCGAGGGAGCTGAAGGAGCTGAAGGAGCTGAGGGCTGGATAACCATGCTGAGGGAGCTGGGCAGCTGAGGGAGCTGGGCAGCTGAGGGAGCTGAAGGAGCTGAGGGAGCTGAAGGAGCTGAGGGAGCTGGGCAGCTGAGGGAGCTGGGCAGCTGAGGGAGCTGGGCAGCTGAGGGAGCTGAAGGAGCTGAGGGAGCTGAAGGAGCTGAGGGAG
>NC_051448.1:4204010-4257582 GCF_001649575.2 Kryptolebias marmoratus
GGAGCTGAAGGAGCCGAGGGAGCTGAAGGAGCCGAGGGAACCAAAAGAGCTGAGGGAGCTGAGGGAGCTGAAGGAGCTGAAGGAGCCGAGGGAGCTGAAGGAGCTGAAGGAGCTGAGGGCTGGATAACCATGCTGAAGGAGCTGGGCAGCTGAGGGAGCCGAGGGAGGCGAGGGAGCTGAGGGAGCTGAGGGAGCTGAAGGAGATGAAGGGGCTGAGGGAGCTGAGGGAACCTAAAAGGCTAACTATAATATACACACACATATATATCCCGTCCTGGTCTCTACGCAGCCCTTCGATTGCTCCAACTGAGTCAATGTTGCCCTCAGGAAACAAATGTTGCCCATCCCCAGCTTTATGTCCCTATAACACGAGTCCAAACACACACACACACACACACACTCACCCTGTATCTGGAATGAGGTCCCATCGCTATGGCAACCCTGGCGTACTGGCTGATGGGTCGTTTGTACCCAACTGCAGACGCCGGCCTTTTCTTCATCTGCGAGGATTTACTGTTCAAATAATGAGACGCACAACAACAACAAAAGAGGCGATGAGGATCCAAAAACATTCAAATCAGCCGAAAACAGCAGCTAGCTTCTGCTGAACGTCGGCTTTAAAAGCAGCAGAGGGAGGACTGATTGTTATCCTGGAGCTCGGGAGTTCTTCTGACCTTTCTGCAGGAACGAGAGACTTGAACTTCCACTGATCCTCCTCGGGGTCAAACATCAGCCTGTTCATGATCTTATTCTTCTCCTCCGGAGGGATGAAGTTCTCTATAATCAGATACCTGCGTGAACGAAACGCACAGAGGGACGAAGGTTTGATAGAAGATCGCGTTTATAATCTGCAGGCAGCAGAGCTGAGGCTGAAACGTTAAACTTTCTTAAAAAACAAACATTTTCCCACCAGGAAATACAGTTTTTCTATTCATACACATAGTTAAAATTATCCCCTTTAAGTTAATGCCGAGTCACTGCTGAATCGTGCTGAGTCAGCACTCATGCTGTTTTCTTTGCATATTTTTGCAGTCAAACTCCTTCGGCCTTTTGTGTTTTTTTTAGCCGTTCATGTATCCAAACGTCCGGCTCAGTCAGGAGGTGACGGCTGTCACTTTTAGCTTCTGTATCTTTTATCCTTTAAAACATATTTAGCTTTATTTACAAACTCCTGAGATCTCTTCAGCTGTTTCCAAAATAATGTTTTCTTTAAAATCTGCTTCAGCTGTTTCTTCTTCTTATGATACTGTTAGCTTTTAGCCAGCCTTTTGCTTCTTTTAGCTAGCCTTTTTGTAGTTCTGGCTTTAAGCTAGCATTTTGATACTGTTAGTTAGCATTTTGTTATCTTTTGCAACTTCTAGCTAACATTTTGCTGAT
Source organism: Kryptolebias marmoratus (assembly GCF_001649575.2). Taxonomy (NCBI): domain Eukaryota; kingdom Metazoa; phylum Chordata; class Actinopteri; order Cyprinodontiformes; family Rivulidae; genus Kryptolebias; species Kryptolebias marmoratus. The sequence goes on from NC_051448.1 coordinate 4,205,388, forward strand.
ATTTAGTTAGCTTTTTGCTACTTCTGGCATCTACACAACATTTTGCTGTTTTTAGCTTATAGTTAGCCTTTTGTTACTTTTAGCTTCTTGATTTTTGCTACTTCTAGCATCTAGATAACATTTTGCTACTTTTAGCTTTCAGCCAGCCTTTTGCTTCTTTCATCTAGCCTTTTTGTATTGCTGGCTTTTAGTTAGCATTTTGTTACGTTATGCAACTTTTAGCTAACATTTTGCTGTTATTAGCTTTAGTTAGCTTTTTGCTACCTCTAGCATCTAGATAGCATCTTGTTACTTTTAGCTTCTAGCTATCCTTTTGCTACCTTTAGCTTTTAGTTTGTGTTTTGTTACTTTTATATAGCATTTTGCTACTTTTAGCTTGTCTTTTGTTACATTGAGCTTCTAGCTTTTTGCTACATCTATCATCTAGATAACATTTTGCTACTTTTAGCTAGCCTTTGTGTACTTGTGGGTTTAAGCTGGGATTTTGATACTTTTAGTTAGCATTTTGCTATATTTAACTAGCATTTTGCTACTTCTAACTAACAATTTGGTGCCTTTAGCTTGAGTTAGGTTTCTGCTACTTTTGGCATCTAGATAGCATTTTGCTATTTTTAGCTTCTAGCTATCCTTTCAATCTAGTTCAGTTCATTTTAGCCTTTCTTTGGCTTATTTTAACTCAGTTGGCTTCTTCAGTAAAGTCTTTCAGCAGTCACCATTTATGCTTCTTTAAAAAAAAAAATTCTAGTTATTTAATAAAGTAACTAGAGAATTTTTTGTGTTCCTCTATGTTGAAAGATAAATTTTTTTTAGATGTTAAATAAAATCTTTTAAACTCTGTATTTTGGAGTCAGTGTGGAGCAGAAACTCAGTTTTGCTGCCTGTAAATTCCTTTACTTCCTGCTTGTTTCTGTTCTGCAGCCTCTGTTAGAACCAGACCCCCATGAAGCGAATTTCGGGATGTTTCTGCGACTCACTTGAACTTCAGCTCTCTGGTGAGCTCGTTCTGGGTCTGCTCCAGGTCCTGCCGGCTCCTCACGTGCTCGTCGTTCACGTCCTTGATCTCCGCCTTGATGCACTGCAGCTTGGCGTACAGCTGAAAGGGGAAAACGGAGGCGGTGAGAGGCGCTGATGCGCCCGGTGCAGGGCTCGCTGCAGCCTGGTCGCCCGTGGCAACCGCAATGGGAGCTCTGGTGTCTGGAGAGCAGGCCGGCAGCCAATGGGAGCGCGGCGATGCTCGGCACGCTGCTTTCCTCCCTCCGGTTCTCCTGAGCGTTCACCAATCTGCGCCTGAATTATGACTCAAGCTCATTCTCAATCAGGAGGAAGAAAAGCTGCTTAAAATGTACATAATGTGTAAAAATAAAGGAGTTTTATTCATTTTTTGGGTTAACTCAGACCAAACGTTAGCTTACCTGAGCATATGGAGCCTGTGCTTATTATAAATCTTAAATTCTCCAGCTCTAAAGCTTCAAAATGATTGGTAGTTTGTAGAAATTGGGTGATTTATTACCTGGCAACAAGCTTGTTTAGTTTACGAGAGTGCCTGCATGAAAACTAGGTTTTTATTGGTCTGGAGCGACTTCAACGGTGTTATAGTTAAATAAAAAAGGGGAATCCTCAAGCTTCACAATGATCCGATGCATTATACGAAGGGATTTCCAGGCCAGCAGGGAAAAATGGTCAACATCAATGGAAATAAAATGAATGAAAAGGAGGCATACCTGTTAGAAGACTTTAATTTAAAGGTAGATTAGGAGGATAATATGCTATTTTACTAACAGGGATCATTAGTCGGTGTCTTTATGGACTCAAATTTACATAAATTAAGACAAAAATTAATATTTGAACTGTAGCTGGTGCTCATTCTGACTCATTTTCCCATCACGGATCACACATACTTACAGTTTTATATTAAACAATGGATTAAAAGTTGTTTTTTTAACTGAATTTAATGGTTTTTTTTTTACTTGCAGTCAGTAATCAGCTGGAAGTTTGCAGATGCATGAAGGATTATTACAATCTACGGATTTAATACGTTTGTTTTTTTTTATATTTAAAGGAAAGAGCGACGGATGGCGAGACAAACTGAACAGATATCTGAGGCGGGTGGAGAGGGCGTCAGTGGGATCCAGGTCAGGGGTCAGAAGGAGAAGCAAGAAAAGCATCTGTATGTCTTTTTATACCAGAAAAGTGCGTGCTAATTCACAAATCAACCCTTGGATCTATTCTGCATCGCCCCGCTGTGGATGTTTTACCTTCTTGAGCTTCTTGGTTTTGGCTTCGACCTCCTGCTGCAGAGAAGTGAAGGTTTCTCTCAGCTCAAGCGTCTCCTCATCCTGGTTCAGCATCTGTTGCTGCATTTCCCTCTCCCGACGCGTCTGAAACCCCAAACATACATCGCGAGGCAAACGTTTACTAGGAAGGCCTCGTCCAGTAAAGCAAAATTAAACTGATATAAAAGCAAATGACTGACTGGTTTACCTGCTCGGCGATCTCCTGCCTTTTCATCTCCAGCATCTTCTGCTGCTCGTTGGTGTGATCCATGATGTTCTTCCCTCCAACCAGCAGTTTGCTCTCCATCGCCTGAGAAATACAAACAGTTTGTATTCATTTTTATATAAAGCGTAAAAAGCAGTTATTCTGGGATAACTCTCTTGGTTTGATGTTAAATCCATCCATCAGCTTCCTGCAGCTTGTCCGTGGTCGGGTCACCGAGTCACGGATCCAAAGGCTTTCCAAAACCAGAGAGGATCTGGGTCTGGACCTTTAGAGGGTTGGAACGTAGACGGTCCAGTCCAGCTCGTTCTTCACCACGGCAGACCAAAGCAACGCCTTCATTGCTGCAGGCGAGACCCCGATCCCGTCGCTCCATCTCCTGCTCCATCCTACCAGCACTCAAAATCAAAACTCCTTGACCTCCTGCTCTTGAGGCAGAGACTCACTCCTTGTTGCCATCTTCGTGCCCTCATCTTCAGCTCAGGATCACCTCTCTGATGGAAATGTTTGTCAATTTATTCGTTTTAAATGTTTCATGATGTTTTTTTCCTGATTTAAATCAAGTTTTATTTTAAGTGAAATCATCGGTCGGCCAGACAGGCTAGATGTGGCCCCCGGGCCAGCAGTTGAATAACCCTGGTGTCCGATTTTGTTAAAGAGACACGGTGGAGAAAAAGGCTGACACGTTGAAAAAGTTGTAATTCAAATAGAAAAATATCAAAAACGCTTTGTCTTGATTTATCTGCAAAGTGCTGCTGTTGTTAAAAAAAACAAAAATGAAAAATGTGTTTTTTTTTAACTAATTTAAGAAATTAAATTAGTTAATCACCTACATAAAAGAATGAGGCGTTAGTGACGTTTCAGCCCGACAACAACTAAAAATAGCTTAAGGTTTTATTTTACTTACAAATGATTATTTGCCGCTAAGCTTCAGTAACAGATCTGATAACTGTAGGAACCTGAAATGAGCCTGCAGAGCGCCTTGAAGTCGAACCACATCTGTAGAAATTTGAGATTTGATTCTTTGTGAGCGCTGAAGCTGCAGCCGGTGGACGCTGCGAGCCGACAGCTTGAACATCATCATGACGGTAAAACACGACGACAAGCTGAGCTCTGCTGGAACCTCACACGGCCTCGGGCACGAATCAGGTCCAGAAGTAGGTCGAGATCAAACGACTCAGACCGCCAACATGGCGTTCCTCGATGGAATGCATATCGCCCGCCGCCTTGAAACGCCAGGTTTAAACTGGAGCTGGAGCTGTTTTGGTCAAACCTTATTATGTGCAATCTCAGGCGTGTTGAGGATGACTCTCAGCTACTACCACACCTAATTTTAGCACAGTATCTGTAAAACTGACTGAGTTGCAGCCACTTTTGGTCACTTAGCTGTGGTGGCCATCATGAATGGGGTTACAGAAAACAAACATTATCACCTTTTTACCATCTGAGGCGGGGGATAAATCTACAGCCACTCTGTTTGATGATGTTCATCCGTTTTCTTTATTTCTACTCTTTACAAAGAAGACTGGACTTTATTATTTCAAGCTTCTGACAGCGGGTCATTTTGTTCCCGTGGGAACTAAGTTACACAAACCTACAGACGCACGTGGATCCCTGTCCTGAAGCTGGAAATCTGAGCTCAGGAAGACGATACTCAGTGAGCACTATGTCGTATGGGCTTTATTCTGGTTCTTAATACAAAAAGACAGTGTGTGTCTGTCCGCTGTGTGCAGCCGATACTCTCCCCCGGCATGTACACGCACACTGTCCTCTTAAGAGCAAACAGAAAAACACACATTTAAACTGCTGCAGAGGACAGAGGAGTCCTTCAGAGGCGATGCAGCACAGAAAGCCTCTTTGTTTCAAGCTGTCCTTGTGTCCTCGCCGTATATCTGTCATATTCTTTCAGCTTCGTTTAAGGCCTGACTCATGTTGGGGGTTTTCTCCATGCCTGCGTGTCCCTTTGTGCCGCTCGCATTCCTTATATCCAAGACTTTTACGACGCAAGCAGCGACTCAGACAGGAAATCTGCTGTTTTACATTTAACTCGTGGTCAGATCGGAGCTTTAATTAAGCATAAACACGGGCCCACCGCGATCCTCGCTGGGGTCGCGAAACTGTGTCAAAGCCCAAATTACAGCTTTGCCCCGCATGCAGCTTTGTTTGCAGCAACATCCAATTAAAACACAATTACTGTGCAAACACTGAGCAGAAAACAGGGGAGGCTTCTCCTGCAGAGCAGACCGCCGCGTTTTCATGAAAGCTTCAATTCCAGGAAATAAAATTTACAAAAAACCTGTAAAAATAGGTTTGTAATTAGGAACATCATTCCGGGCATCTCAGACACGTTTAAAGATAAAAAAGGAAAATAAACATTAACAACTTGTCCAAAAATACCAAGTGTTTAAAGCTAAATGTTTATGAGTGAACAATAAAAAATGTTTCTTCTCATTAGTGCACTTTCTTCAATCTGTCTAGTAGCTTTTAATAATCAACAATTCCCTTATAACAAAATGTTGCTAACATTTGAGTCTTTCGGTTTGAATTTGTTGGTTTTTATTGATTAAGACCGTGAGACGCTGCAGCACGAGACGACAGCTGCGGCCATCTTGACGGATGTCCTGCAGTCTTTACCGCCGTTATATTTTCCCTCACAGAAGAACGAGATCCCTGTTAGTCTGACGGAAACGCTTTAATTTTCGGTTTCTGACGAAGGATCCAGGGATTACGTGTGTTTCATGTCGTCTTCAAGCCTAAAATGTGTGAACCTCTTCAGGAAAAGCCCAAAAGAGCAGTAAAACTGCTCTATAAAATAATATTTCAGATTTTATATTATCTTTAATAATAACGTTTTTGCCTGTTTGTTTGTTTAGCTGTCTTTGAGCAAAATATCTCATGAACAGAATAATGAAACTCCCAGAAAGAAATCACTGAATGTCAACCTCCAACTGATTTTGGATTCAGGGAAATTTAAGATGGCCGACACAGCTAAGCAACCTTAGCAAGCACAAAGAAAATGGATAAAACAGAAAACTGCACGGACACTGAGCTTAAATTTGGTGTGGAAGTAGCTGAGAGTACTCCATAACACACACTGTGAATGCTAAACGACTGGAGTCAACTCTGTTTGTTAGCAAAATATCTCAAGAACCACTGAACAGATTTAACAAAATAACTGAATGCATATCTACAACTCATTAGTTTTTAAATTCAACAAAAATCAAGATGGCTGACTTTATAAAACACAGAAACAGACAAAACTTAGCCAGTCGGTAGAAGCTGAGCATTGTGTAAGAACTGTTTGGAGCTTTGTTTGTCTGTTAGCGAAATATCTAATGAACCACTGGGCAGATTTGAACAAAACTCTAATAATTAGCTGCACGTCTACAACTCATGAATGGGACCAAAGCAGATTGCTGTCGTTTTAAAACAGCTTCAATCCCAAACATTTCAAACGATTCATGCAAACCCCATTTTATAAACCTTTCAACGATTATTGCTTCTGCATTAGATGGTTTTTCACCCAGAAGTCTGTGGGTCATGCACACTGAAACACATTTTCTGAGTGTGTGTAAAAGCACACAAGTTTGTGGACACATAATCTGCCCATAAGTGCCTGCTCACATTCCTTTCAGCTGTAACTGATCCATTTCCTGATGGGAAAGTAGGGAGAGAATGGGAAGTGTTGCATTCTGAGCCAGACACTCGCTGCAAGGTCGAGTCCTGCTGGGAGCGATCGGGCTAAAAATATCACCTCACAACAACAGGTCTCTTCTGAGCAGCTCGGGGACAGAGAGCTTGCTGGGATGAATGCGAGACAAGAGGAGGAAGAGACACGAGATGCTGAAACAGGAAAGATGAAGAGAGTGAAAAAGGACAGGATGTGTCTCCGTCTCACGTTTGTCAAGATTGATCCAACTTTAAACCCTCAAATCTCATTAATGTTTACTCAGAGTCAGTCAAGCGCTCACAAACACATGAAGGGGAGACATCTTTAGCACAAAATCACCCAGTTTCCTGTTAGTTTTCTTCATTACACACAAAAAAAGCAAATTTGCTTCATAAGGAAAATGCTAGAGTTTTAAACTAAGATCTCACACCATCTGTTAGTGCTCTGAATATGTGTTGGGGATGACTCTCAGCTACTGCCACACCAAACTTCAGCTCAATATCTGTAAAACTGACCGAGTTAGAGCATCTTTTGTGACTGCTAAGGTCAGTTAGCTGCAGCGGCCCTGCAGAATTGGTTTGACTCCAGAGGTTAGTCAGTTGCAGACGTACATCCAGTGGTAACTTTCTGTGATTTTCATTAAAATTCATCCAGTGATTCATGAAATATTTTGCTAACAGACACAAAAACACACACACAGATACAGGCAATAACCATGCATGATTGCCTGTCTTGATAAAAAGCCTTTTTTGCAGACTAATATACCATTAATACTCTGATATGCCTCACTTTTCTTAACTAATCTGGTCAAAGTGAATTTTTACTCTTAAGCTCGAGTTTTTACATCTTGAACTGTAGTGTGACACTTATAGATGTTCCCTCTTTGGTTTATTTAGTTATATCTGTAGGAACTCTTTCCTGCAGCACACATTTCACAGCAGGTTGCAAAAACCTGAGACACAACCAGCTAGAACGACACAAAAGACACATTCTGTGGCGCTGGTTCAGTTCGTAATAAAATCTGCGATTTAAAAAACAGCAGACGTGAACTTTGCATGAGATGACATCAGCGAAACTCACATCTATCTCCTGTAAGACAAACGCATCTTTAATATTTCATGTTTACGTGCGGAGAGTCCTTCATTTCTCATTTTCGCTCTTAACACAAAATGAACGCACGACCTGCAGGAAACAAACCAAATTCATCCACACACACACACGAACACACACAGAGTGGATTCATCAATATTTCAGGGCTGCAGCCCTGTTTGCTGAGAGATGAAGAGCATCTTATCAGCCTCCTCCACACAGACGCACAAAAATACAGAGCCGAGTTTCTCCACCCAGGCTTTGTTCTGCTCTAATTTAACAGGAAGTCAGCTTTATAAACAGGAAGCACCGTTATTCTAATCAGGCTACGTGTGAGTGGAAAAACACAGCTGGAAAAACAACATTCAGAGTTTAATGCAGACGTATTTGTGAGCTCAAACATCATCGTATGATACTTGCTGTGAGGTAATGGTCATTGTTGTTGATCCTGGTTTCTGATTGGCGCACGGAAATAAGAACTAATGCAAAGTGAACACTGATTTCCTTTAATAACCAGACACAAAGAATGGTGTCATTAACCTCCTCGTGACACTCATATTTCATGACAAGCCTGGAAACTAGAAGCAGACACGGAGACGCAGTGAAGAAGCAGTTTTGACCCAGAAAAGTGGATCTAAGAATAGTCCAGCGGCGAGTCGTTCAGAGATAAGAAGCTGCTGCTCGACGTGAGGCAGCTGAATTTAGATGTGCCTGTTTCATAACCGAGCACCGGCACTAACCTGTTAAAGTTAACCACTACGATGGAGTTACAGGTTTTATAGGCGAGAACGTCGGGACAACCGCAAATTTGCCAATTCGTTGGTGTGGAAAAGAAAAAATAAACGGTTTTCATCAGGAAATCAAAGCAAGCCATAGCGTGACAAACTCTTCTTTTTGATCGTTTCCAAACCATCTCGTCTCACACTTCGCCTCGGGCAGGTCGGGAAGCTGATCCAGCAGCGTCTCGTGTCGAGGCTGAGGGTTCGTAGAGTCCAGTGACTCTGTTGTTCTCCACGAGTGACTTATTGACGGGATCGGCCCATGAATCAGGCCAGAGAACGAGCGTGGCTCGGACTCTGGCTCGGAGTCTTTGTTGCATGAGTATAAAGAGAAAATGGACATTTTAAGACGCATCGAGCTCCAGGTTGGACATTTAAAAATGTGTGGGGGGGAAACAAAAACTAAAAAAATCTTAATATGTTACCCTTCTAAAATTAAAAGTTGAAGATTTCTGTACTGAGCACAAAACGTGAGGATATTTGTGTTTGGCTGATTATTTCTTTGTTGTAACAACTGATTGTTGGCAATAAATCTTACCCTGTTGGAAAGCCTGTTTATTTACCCTTAAATGGAGCCATATTTGTTGGGAAAATGCATTTGTGGGTTGAGCATCAGAGCGGAGAATGTGGGGTTGCACCCGTGAAAATATCGCCAAACAACTTGTATGTGTATGGTTCTTCCACATGCTGCTCAGGCTGTTTCCAGGTTTCCTAACGAATGTGAGTAAATACAGAGTTAAGTCGACTCACCTTGTACTTGGCGGTCAGCTGTTCGGTGGCTTCCTGCTCCTTCCTCAGGTCCCCCATCATCTTCTCATTCTCTCCCAGAAGCCTCTGCTTCTCCTCGGTCATCAGGAACTGATCTTCTCTGATGGCCTCCTTCTCCTTCTCCAAACGCTGCTCCTCCATCTTTACGTACTCCTCTGCCTCCTTCTCCACCTCCTCCTCCTCTTCCTCCCCGCCTTCGGTGTCTTCATCGCCGTCTCTTTCCCAGTCCTCGCCGTCCAGCTGCTCCTTCTTCTGTTTGCTCAGCCACCTCCTGTGGTTGAGCTGGGCCCGGAGACGAGCGATCTCCTTCTGGAACTCGCGGAGCAGAGCGTCCTTGGGGTCCTCGTTGACCCTGGGCTGGTTCTGGATGTTCTTTGCACGGTTAGCGTAGCGGAGGGTGGTGAGGGTTTCGTCGTAATGCTGAGGGGCGGGGCCAAGCGTAGCGACCATGACCGTCTTGGCATTCCCGCCCAAAGAGTCCTGCAACAGGCGGGTCAGCTTGGAGTCCCGGTAGGGAACATGGCCGTTGCGTCCATCTGCCAAAGCTGAGATCACGTTCCCCAGAGCTGACAGAGAGAGGTTGATCTTGGCGGCTTCTTTGAGGCGCTCTCCCTGGACGCCGGTCTTGGCTTGGCGTTCACTACCAGCCAGGTCCACCAGGTTCAGATGCCCCACTCGAATGTGCTTCCTCCCATCTGGTCCGGGCTGGCTGCATTCCACCGTGATCAGAAACAAGGCGTGGGACCTGGACGAATGTTCATTCATGTCCGTCGCCCCCACCGCTCTCGCCTGGTTGCCCACATTCATCACCTCCTCAATCTCCTTGATGCTTTTGCAGACACACGATGTGAGATCCTGGACATAGACCCCTGTGTCCGGACTCTCTCGGAGCTCCAGGCCTCTGGTGTTGCCGTGGTTGGGGTCGAGGAGGTCACGGATGTCCTCTCTGTAGATCTCGAGGTAGGACGCCCGGACCAGGTACTGCCTGTCAGACTGCGAGCGGGAGATGTGAGTGAAGATGTGGTCGAAGGCATTGGGGATCACGCCCTGCTTCTCTGGGTCCAGCCAGGCTCCCTGCATGGTGTAGGTCTTTCCGGTTCCAGTCTGCCCATAAGCGAAGATGGTGCCGTTGAACCCAGCCAGCACCGAATCGATCAGCGGCCGCACGCTCTCGTCGTACAGATCCCTCTGTTTGGAGTTTGCGTCGTAGACGGCGTCGAAGGTGAACGTCTTTTGGGGCTCGCTTGGGGGTGCGCGAGGGTTCCTGAGGATCACCTGGCCCAGACGCAGATCCATCTGCACGATCCCTCCGGCGGGCCCATTGGACTCCTCTTTCCGGTTCAAAGGACGGCATCGGACGACCACCTTCACCGACTCGCTGCTCTTGTTCTTTGACATGATTGGCTGTTTTCTTTGTGTTTTCTAAATTAAAACAGATCAGAACCTTTTATTTGGACGTCTGTCTGTGAATTCTGATTTGGAGCAATCATAAATACCAGAATCATTATGGCTCCTTGGTCACATTACAGCAGGAATATTTACCTCTACAGACACTGGGAGCCCATTCTACCGCTGCTTTCCTTCCTTATTGTCACAAACACACGGGCGGTCAGAACCGAAGCTCCATCGCAGAACCCGTCCAGATTCGCTCTCCTCGGGTGGAGGAGGGGGGGTAAAATCCAGCGATGACACGGATCAGTTCGCGCATCTCTCTCCGGCCGTCCGCGGTCCGCATCCTCCGGAGGTCCGCTCCAAGATGCTCCGAGGCGGATCTGCGGCTCGCAAACACACACACACACACACACACACATCCAGAGGCTCACACACACACACACACACACAGCCAAAACCACCACACCCTACATCACTGCGGAGTCCCACAAGGCATCATGGGAAATGGAGTCCCATCTCCGCGCCTCTAACTCCTTGAATCGGGCTTTAAAGATGACAAAATCTGTTTGTCTGTTAGCAAAATATCTCATGAAAAAGCGTGGAAGAATTTCAGTTTTAATGAAACTTTCAGGACCTGTACAACTGATTAACCTTTGGAGTCAGCCAATTCAAGATGGCCGCCACAGCTAACCCAAACACACAAAAGTGGCAGAGATATTGAGCTGAAATGTGATGAGAGTTATTCATGACACCTACTGTGAATATGGCATCTCACAAAATCTTATTTGCAGGTTTTTCTGCAGACATTAAGATGATTTTAATCTAAAAGAACACTGGCATGAAAGGCGGCGGGTGATATGCATTCCTTCTGAGGATGGCTAAGCCTTTAATTTATTGTATTATTGTGTCTTTTAATATAAACCATTTTAGGATTTTTTTCTTATCGAGGGAAAGTTGCCTTCACATCAGCAACTGTTACTGCTCACGAGTGCCTTTGAAATTCTTGGATCCTATTAGCAATAAATTAAAATAAAACTGTTTTTATTCAAAATTAAAACCGTGAGCAGAGCTAAATGTGCCAATATTTGTCTTTATCTGGCCTAATTCACCCGGTAACTTTGGCAGCTGTGATAGAAGGTGTCCCAGAAATATGATAACAAACCAACTTTTATCTCAATTAAAAGGAATTTTCTCTGAGAAATTAGATTTAGTTGAAAAACTACGAAAACTTAACTGTTAAAATCATTACCAAGGTGCAATAAATAAGCCTCTAGATGATGACATTTTGGTGCAGCTGAAGTGGAGTCCATTTTTCTGCAGTTTCAGGCTCTTAAGAAGGAATTTTCCAAACTCATCTGCCAGAAATTGAAGGTGGCTTCCCGGTTATTACACAACTAAACAGCACAAACAGAGGACATTGTGGGGGAAATCCAAACTTAATCATTATCTGACTAATTTAACCGCTCAAATGTGACCCAACAGCGACCCCTGGTGAAATAAATGCAGCATGTTTGACCTACAGATGGCCAAAGTCACCTACTAGGAGGTCAGAAAATTAGCAGCAGGAAAGATTTATATTTCCTGATGTAACCTAAGAGGTGATGTGGAAGCTTTTAGAGTAATTATCTGTAATTTAGGGTTTTTCCCCATTTAAATGATGTGATGTGGGTTTGAGGGGAATACTTCAACCACATGGGGACTTCAACCCTCCACATTATTTATTTTTTTACACGAGAAAACAGATGAAAACACTTTGGTTCAACATGACTGATGACATGATGATGAAAGTTTCACCTCAAACTGAAAAACATCACAACTATATGTGTAATTTCAGGTGTTTGTCTTTTTTTATGACTCATTCTCAGGGATGTGTTCATTACTGACGTTTGAAGGCTTGAAACCACGTGATGCCATCTGTGACTGCCAAATAAAGGGATAAATGACAAGAAACTGTGAAGCAGACGCAACAACTCAAGCGTTTAATTAAAAGTGACGTGGCCTCTAGAGTTCAGAGAAGCATTGCTATAAATCTAAAACACATTTATAATCACAAAATTATGTCACGAGTTAATGATTAGTCTCAGAGAATTGCTTTGATTAGTAAAATAATATGGTTTATGCATGTTTTAGGAGTATTAATACATTTAGGATTTCCTGATTAACCTTTTTTATTAGAATATCATCTTAAAGGCACTCATTGCAAATTCTTAAATATAAAAACTGTATCAAATGGTGCAGTTTGAAAGTGTTTACTCCAGTAGATTTCCTGATATAATGAATGCAATTCTGAAATACGGGTACGCATTCAACGTAAACAAAGCCGGATCCGCCGAAAACAGTGTGGAAGCTTGAGGTAAAAGACCGACCTTCATTAGGCTCATAGTCTGTGTAACAAATACAACCAGCAGGTTTAATGTTTGACCCATTTTCAGTCAAATTATTATCTTAAAGACACATTAACCATCGATATGATGGAAATATTGTGCAGATTTCTTCTTCGTGACTTTGCAACGAGAACCTTTAAAGTACTTTTGATTGTAAGTTGATGTTCAAAGGCAGAAATTAGGGAAATATGTGACATTTCGTAATAATCGGGTTGTTTTAGTTTCAGCGGGGGAGATTTTTCTTGAAGCTCGAGTTAAGGGGAGGCACCCATTTATATGCACAGCACATACAGCTGCTCAGTTCCTCCCTCGTTAACCCCCGGCTCATGTAGTTCCCTGACCCCTTTAAGCTGTCAGATAAACACTGAATGCCCCTAAAGACGCTCGAAGCACACAGTATGTTTTATAACCAATTAGGCTCTTGGACTCCCTTCCTTATCGATGCGAGAGCAGAGAAGAAATGTGAGAGGCTCGCTGTGTGAGACCAACCCTGGGGCCCCTCGCAGAAAGAAAGAAAAAAAAAATCAGGAATGTTTCCTGATCTGAAAAAACTTCTGCGCTAACGCAAGATTTATTAGTGTAACAAAGGCTGCTCGACTGTGGAGGGACTGGATGGAGAAACACGAGGATCTGAGGGAAAACTGATCTTTATTTAACTCGAGGAGGTCGATGAGCCGCTGGAGTTTTCATCCCCAAAGAAAATCCTTTCTCTCTCATTATTATTATTTTCTTTTTTAGCTTTTATTATTATGATCTAAAAGATTTTGCTCTGTTGGCATTTTGTCCAGACGACAAAGTTGCTTAATTTATGTGTATACAAATAATTGTTGATAAGTTTGAGTGTGAGTTTTCTCAAGGCTTGAAGGAATGCATATCGCCCGCTGCCTTTCATGCCAGAGTTTTGCACTAAGATCATTTAATGCACAATCTCATGCGGTCATGTGGGATGTCACACTCAGAGTATGACTCTCAGCTACTACCACATGAAGTTTTAGCTCAATATCTGTAAAACCCTTTGAGTTAGAGCCATTTCTGTGTTTGCTTATGTTGACTAGCTGTGGCGACCATCTTGAATGGGATTGATTCCAGAAGTTAATCAGTTGTAGACATTCATCTGAGGGTTACTTTCTGAGAGTTTCGCTAAACTCTGACCAGTGCTCCGTGAGATATTTTGCTAACAGACGAACAGAGTCGATACCAAAAGATTAATGCTAAAGTTATAGGCAAAGATTACGCATAATGAGTAGCACTTGTAGTATGTGTTGTGAATGACTCTCAGCTACTACCATTTTAGCTCAATATCTGTAGGATTGACTGAGTTATAGACGTTTTTGTGTTCTCTAAAGTTGAACTGGCTGTGGTGGCCATCTTGAATTCGATTTGCTCCAAAAGTTAATCAGCTGTAGAGGTTCAGCCACCCATTATTTTATGAAAGTTTCATTAAAATCCATCCAGTAGTTTGTGAGATATTTTGCTAACAGACAAGCAGAGTTTGCTTCAAAGTAGTTAGTGATAAAAAATTAGGTAAAATTTTACCACAATCTGATAAAGCTTAAAGTATATGTTAGGGGGCAGTCTCAGCTACTACCACACCAAAGTTTAGGTCAATATCTGCAAACTGGACTGAGTTACAGACAGTTTTATGGTTCTGACAGTCAGCTGACTGTGGCGGCCATTTTGAATCAGGTTAGCTCCAAATGCTAATTAGTTGTAGCTGCATGTTTAGTGATTACTTTCTGCAAGTTTTATTAAAATTCATCTAGTGGTGGATGAGATATTTTCTAACATACAGCCACATAATAAAAAGATTGCTTGCAATAATATTGTTCATGTGTCTGTTTATTTTAACATTCTTTATTTTCTGAGTATTGTGGTATTTTTTTCAAAGAATATCCATCATTTCCTTCCTGTCGGTGCTTGCCTTTCAGAGACTTTGCCAGCTTTAATGTCCCACAGGATGAAGCCTTACATGTCCTGTTTTTTCTTTTTTTTTAAATCATGCAAACCATTACCACATTCTGATGCTTTAAAACCAGGATCAGGTTTAAATTGTCCAGTTTCTGTGTATTTTACAGCAAAAAGCTGACATGGTGGTAGACTCTTTACTCTTGTTCTGTTCTGCTTTTTTAAAATTTTTTAAATTCTTCCTCAGTTTGTGTCAAGTCTGTACTTGGCAGCAGAAAGCAGGGCATATTGAGCATTCCTGTGAGTCTGAGTCAGGCTACTTTGACAGGCGGAAGAAGGAAAGTCCAGCACTAAAACACTCTCAGAGTCATGGTGTGTACATGCAGATCATCCCTCAGCGTTTATAGTTATTAAAAAGTCTTAAGGGGATATATTACCATGCAGTTCTCAGGACAGAGGATGTGGGAAACGCCCGTAACAAGCACAAAAGTACTTATATGACATCACTTTGCCTGACTCACAGCTGGGATAGTCACCGCACCAAGTCCTTGCTTGCCATGAAAACTGAAACACCCTGGCGGTCAAAGATCCGCATGAAACCGGCCGCCATGTTGGATCAACAGGAACAGATCGCAGCGAGAGGCGAAGGGACCTCTGAGCCTAAATGTCCAGCCAGCCCACGCAGTAACATTTGCCCTTTCTGTCACTCCAAGACACGCCCCTTTAACCGTGCAATGTTTGCCATTTCGGCCAATCGCATTACGACGTTGATTGGAGTGACAGGCAAAGCAACCAATCGGGAGTGCATGATTTGACAGAGGGCTGGAAGAAGGCGTGGCCACCGGTTTAGGGTGTCGCCGTGGAGGCTCCCATTCGAAGGCGACGGCGGTCGTCTGTATTTCTTCTCTAATCTCCCCAGAAAAGCGAAATTCTGCCGGGCAGACAGCGAATCCGACCCAGTTTGATGTTCATCTCGTTACCCATCGTTCTCGGCGGGGCTCTGGAATGACGGCGCGCGCGGAGAATTTGAATTAGCTCGCCGTTAGTTTGAAGAAAGACCGAGTCCGAGTAGAGACAGACAGAGAGAGAGAGAGAGGGGAGCCATTTTGTCCCGACTGGTGTATGTATGTGTGTGTGTGGAAGAAAAGAAAGAGTGGAAAAGAGGAATCACACGGAAGAGATTCAATTTTTTTTTTTTTTTTTTTTTTTTTTTTTTGCTTTTTCCCCATGCTGTAAGGGGGAAGGAAGCAGTCGGATCCTCTCGGACACGGGGACGTTATTTGGGCGGTATCAACAAATCCCAGATTGTGTTAACTGTTCAGGACTTGGAGCAAGGCTGGTCAGAGTGGCCAAGGCGCTGGCTTTAGACTTCACGTAGGCGTGCTTAGGTTGTCGGGTTTGTTTTTTTATTATTATTTTTTACAATTTTTTGTATTTGGGTGAACACATACTGGTGTTTCAATGGCGAAAAAGACGTACGACTTGCTGTTCAAGCTGCTCCTGATCGGGGACTCGGGTGTGGGGAAGACCTGTGTGCTGTTCCGCTTCTCTGACGACGCCTTCAACACAACCTTCATCTCTACCATAGGTAAGGCGACCAGTGGGCACAAGCACATCTGCGTTTTTTTTGTCGCTACAGGTGTTTTTTGACAGTGCCAGGCCGGTGTCGGGAGAGGTTAGACAGCCGGGGAGAGCCGTCCGACCCCACCGTGCAGCTGGAAATGGTCGGCAAGACATATTTAGCTAGCTAGCTAGCTGCTAGCATGCGTCTCTCCAGGCCTGGACAGGCTAACTGAAAGCTATTTGTCCAGCTTAAATAACCCTTTAGTTGCCTATTCCTTATTAAGTTACCATATCGATAATCAAACCCTATCTTGACATTAGAAGTAAGTTAAGGCGCTGCTGTCATGTCGGTGGCTAACAAACTGTTAGCACTGCAGGGCCGCGATGCTAACATGTAGCAATTGGTATAAAAGTATGCCTTGTTTACCTAATGAAAATGAAACCTTATTTGTGTTAAATGTGTGTATGTGTCTTTAAACTTATATGGAACACAAGCAAAGCCTCTGAAAGTGATTACAAGTTTAACAACAAGTTCAGGAGGATTATGAACAAACTGTATTTTAAGTAAATCTTGTTATAGTTCAGTATTTGTACTGTGGCCAATAAAGCTTCTCTGCTCATTAGTTTCAGAGAAGCTAAGTTTGTTAGTCAGGTGATCTTGTGTTTTTGTAAAGTTTATGGTAGTTGTGTATTAAAGTAAAACTTCTTAAAGCAACAGAAAACAAATCAGGTTGGCATACATTCAAAGTTAGTTGTGCTATTTGTTTTATTTCATTCTGAAAGAGTTTAGTTTACATTAAGCATGCTTTAGCACAGTTAAGAAATTGTTTTGATACAGCATATCTTGTTTCAAAGCTCGTAACAGTTTAGATTTGTAATTGCTAACCCAAAAGATTTAGTAGGTGACATCTAGACCCAGTACAACGAGAGCAAAATACGTAAGGAGGTAAAGTCAGTTGCGAGGGAATATTTTGGCTACAAAAGGGGTGACATTAACCAAAAACAGGCACTTTGTCAGCAGTGCCTTGTAGTTGTTGTCACAACATTAAGCAAGATGACTAATTTGTTTGATCGGTGAAATCAGGACCATTAAGCTCTCTGTGAACCAAGCAGAGTCAGATCTGAATGTAGCCGAAGCATAAATTAATTAATTTGTGGATATTTTTCTCGCGTCGATAGTTAAAGTGTCCGTAAATGAAGTAAAATGTGCGACCAGGTGCCAACTACCATGTGCATTTGTTTACCTACGTGAAGATCCAGAGTGACTCAAACGTTAAACTTAAAGATCTAGGAGAAGTTTTGCAAAAAGCTCTATCTTTGTAGCTCTTCACCGCCCTGCTTGACCCCCAGTTTTTCCACCTAAAAGTTGTCTTCTCTGTTCTACGCTTTCCTGAGTCTCCAGATTTGTTTGCCTACAGACTCTACAGCCGTCCCAATGTAGGTCAGTTGTGTGATTCGAGCTTCAACGTGGTTTTCAGCGAATTTAGCTGAGTTCTTTGTTTACGTTGATAATTGCTTTTAGTAAATTTGGTACAACGACTGGAGTAAACTGTCTAAATGCACCGTTTTATACAGTTCAGGATAACCTTTTTGTATTTAATAGTTTGCAATGAGTACCTATTTAAAAGTTATTGGTAATAATTTGCACAAGTATTATAGTAATGTAGTAAATTGAATTCAGCTCAACTCCTTTAAAACATGACCCCGAAATAATTAATTCATCTTTCTTTGCTCATCCAGTCTTAATGCAGAGAAATAAGCGAAGTGGCACCAATTCTTCCTCAGATTGAGAACTCTAAACAGTCCAGCATGGTGGCATCATCAACCTTTTTCTTTCTGGCGTTTTTGCGCATGCGTCTAAGAATCACGCTCACATGAGTCAAGCATTAAACTATGTCAGATCTCATCCCGGCCCAAGTGAGGGCTCCATTTACACCTGCTGCTCAACGTCAGCGCTGAGTAATAATGAAACGTTAGCTGTTTTTTTTTGTTTTGTTTTCTGGACTACATAAAGTTTAGTGTTTGCAGTTTTCTGATGTTACATCTCTGATCCTCGCACTTAAGATTTGCTTCAAGTTCAGCCATTTGGTAACTTCTCTGGTGAACAGCTGTTCTGTTACAGAGCTCGCTGCTACATGTAGACTCCTGTTTATTTATTTATTTATTTTTACGATTTAGCTTTGCTTTGACTTGCACTGCTGTTTGGGCTTTATCGCACTCGGAGTTCATTTCTGAAAATGAGTTTCAAGCTGGACAGAGTTGAGTAAAACCCACCACAGATCATTTTAAAGACGAGGTGCGTCGTCGCGGATAAAAACCAAAAGTAACCTTTGCTCCTTCGAAGGCGTGGGGGGGGGCTTTCCCTGACGTGATGAGCAGTGAGTTAGTGCCTGACAACAGGTTTTCTGGTGTCATTTAAGAGATCCGTGGAAATATACTGAAGTGTTTACACTTAGCAAGATAGCTTCCGGTGGTATGTATATTCTATAATGTATAGAATTCTGTTTCACAATGATTGTGGAGACAGTAAGGCTGCACCTGGGTCATGTTTTGACTCGTTTTAAATTCAAGAAGCAAAAATAAGATTATCGGAATGTTTTCGCCGTTTATTGGCAGATTTCAGACCTGCTCAAATCGCCCAACAAATAAACCGTTAGGAGTAACGGGCTCATCTCAGCTCAGCTTGGTTTGCGCTGACGTGGGAGAACTGGAAACGCGCTGCAGTTGTTTTAAATATTCTGCTCACCTTCCAGCAGCAAACTGTGAAGGTTACGCCTGCATATCTTCCCGATCATCAGTGCAGCGTGAGGAGGGAGACGGTCGGGCCATCACAGCTGTCTCAGGTGGAAGTTTTTATTGAAAACGGTGGAAAAATGAGCCGGGATCTTCAACTCTCTGCGACTCTGCAATCAACGGAGCATTCGCAGGCTGCTGTAATTCCCGTCGCTCATAGAGGGGAGTAACTTTTGTTCTCCAACGTTGCATCAACGCTTCCCAAAATGTTCAGGGAGTGTAGGTCCAATAAAAATATCCCTAGAGCTGTCAAACAACGACTGTTGTTGTCCTGTAATCCACCAAAGGTGTTTCTTTTTCCAACATCTTTAACTTTGCTTCTCATGAAAGAAATCAAGTTATTCTTGCGTTGAAGAAAGATGCGTTTTCGTAAGACTAACTCTGCAGTTTCAGGAGAGATGTAGGTTTAAATGTCTGCTCCATTCTATTATAAAGTCCCTGTTCAAAGCAGAAACAAGAAAACCACTCGTTCACGCTGTTACTAAGAAATTTAAGTGCAACTATTGTTTTTGACACACATAACAAGACACCGATGCTTTGACAGAAACCTTTTAGTAAGTTTAGTTTTTATGTTCTCGACTCGGTTTGTGGACAAAGAGAGATGTTTGAAATGACAAAACCAAGAAAAAGATTTTTTTCTGTAGTTCCACTAAAGAGAAAACTGCAGGAAAGTTTTAAAATAGTTTCAATCTCCTGTTTGTCTCATCTATGATTTGAAAAATATAGAATATATCTTCAACATGAGAGCTGGTCTGGATTTTAGGTGACTTTATTGTGATCATGATGAATATTTAAAGTGAGCTATAAAGATTTTTTTGTGTTTTTGTTCCAAAAAAATGTTTGCTGAGTACTCCAAACCAGTCTGAGAAGTATATTATTAAAGTATTACTGCGGCACAAATCTAAAATAAATGCTGACTGATGTTAAAAATCTCTGTTGCAAGATAAAATTAAGGCAATAAAAGTTGTAAGCAATAAGGTGCAGACACTACAACAACATGATAAAAATAAGTAAAAAACAGTTTGCATGAGCTAAGGTTAAACACAAGTGATATATATATTTTTACACACTAGTGAAGTATCTTGAGCGTAAAGGTCAACCTTTTTTAATTTCGGTCACCGTCCTATTTTTAAAAGCAGCTTGTGTGTTGCAATCTCAAACGGTTGTAATTATAAAGCAGTTTTTACCAGAATGGCTGTGAGAATAATTGAAATGTCTTTTAACTCCCAGGACTTGAAGCAGGAATGTGTTTTTATCTTTTGAATCGAACCATTTCAGAGACAGCTGCTTCTCAAAATACCTCCGCTGGGACCCCCCCCCGTTTATCCCTCCTCGCAGCTCTTCCTCCATCCCTCTCGGAGGTGGTGGACATTGCCTAACGCTCGGTGACGTGTTCAAAAAGAACATTTTACTTTTATGGAAACTGGCAAACGGCTGCAGCAGCGTTCGTATTTGTGGAAGGAATGGACCGGCCACGAGTTTTCTGCCGAAGGGTTTTGTTTGTTTTTGGTGAAATATGTCGGCTTTCCATCAAAAAGGGACCTATAAGAGCTTCCAAGTGCTCCTCACAGGGTAAATCTGGATCTTTTATGAGGAAAACGCAGTTTTCTTAATTTGTTGTCTGCTCTCTCAATCTCTTTGTTTCGGTTTTACTTCTTTCTGTCCAACAATGTTTTTCCCTCCTCCTCCTCCTCCTCTCCCTGGGGTGGCCATAATATTTGGTGAGTCATTTTTTTTTATTTATTTTTTTGGCAGCTGGTTCCTTCATTATTTTATGGCCCCACCCCGACGACAAACACTGCCGTTTCTTGGACTTTTTTTTTTTTTTTTTTTTTGACCAAAGCAGAGCTGACAGCTAAAGTCTTTAAACAGGAAAACTTCTTGGCCAAAAGTCAGAAAACAATGAATCACCATCTTGAACCGGGCCCCTCCGTAGGCCTTCAGCCACATAATGACAACTCTTCAAGCTGTTGTGAATTAAAGAAAAAACCCCAATAATTTATTCTGCTTTGACATTTTCTGCTTTCATACTTTTGAAAACTTGCTTCTGACATGTTTTCTCAGAAACTGCGAATAACTTTCAGCATATCTGAGGCTAATAATGGAGTATAGAGACTGCCGTCAGTTTCACGAGTCCTGAGGTGAAACGTTAAGTGTTAGTTTTAAAATGATAAAAGCTGAAGGGGGAAAAACTCATAGGAGTCGCTTTTTTGATTAATAAACTCTTCAACTTTAATTACACTGTTATTTCTCTCTTAAGTGCCTTTAAAATAACTTATTTGCGGTTTCTAAAAAAGTCTGTTTTGTTTGGAGCCAGTTGTTTAGTCGGTAAACTGGTTGTTGGCTCAGAGCCTGAACATGACTCTGCAGAAACAGGAAGAGGTTATTATTGTTGTCTTTGATGGAAACCTGTCTGTCATTTCCCTTTTTTTTTTTTTTTACTTAAATATCTCTCAGTCTGTCCGACCTTTGACACAACAGCCTTTAACTCTGTAGGTCTTCTCCTTTGGGTCGTGCCTTCAGGGAACGTTACTTTTTATTTATTTAGTATAAATAATGTCTGATAATATGTATGTTTGTTTGTTTTTTTCTTACAGGAATAGACTTCAAGATTAAAACGGTGGAATTACAAGGAAAGAAGATCAAACTACAGATATGGTAAGTTTGTGTTTGAAAACGCACAGCATTTTGAGAATTCGGTGCGGCGTCCTCGGTTTTGTATCGTCGTAAAACATCTGTCCATCTGTCCCTGATGGACCGAAGTATGTGAGAGCAGGAAACGGTGACGAGGCCCATCAGGAGGTCTGCTGCAGGGTTATCATCCTGGTTTCACCCAGCTGGAAATGACTTATCAAACACAAACATGTCATTACTGGAACATTTACCTGCATATAAACCACCACAGGATTTATAATCACTGTCTGAAGAAAGTCACTGTTTGAAACTATTGCATCGAGAAAATAAAAGGAAATGGGCAAGTTTCTCTTTTTTTTTTTTTAAACCCGCAGTGACTTTACAGAAGTGTCGGATAGTTTTGCTTACAAAGGTATATTTTTTGAACACACACAGTGAAACTCAGCTGCTGAAGTATTTTTGTTACGGTTCATTCATTCAGCGTTAATCTCCATCTATCATCTAGAAAACCGATACCTGCATGTCGACACCCACCAGACAAAAACATTTTTCCCATTGTTGTCGTGTCCGATGTGTGAACTCGATCTTAGAAACGACCGCCTGCTTTTTAATTTTAAACTAACGCAGCGCTCGATTTAAGATCAATGAGAAAAATCTCCAAATGTCGTTTATCATTTTCTTTTATTCCTGGTTAGTCAATGTGTGACTGCCAATAACTATTCACTTTAATCTAGTTGTCAGTGAATTTCACAATGAGTGCATTTAATAGAATCTGGTTATATTAAACCTAAACATTACGTCTGTGGTCATCATGGGTTCAGGTTTGAGCAACATTTCACACATTAGCTGCTTCTTATAGCTCAGAGAAAAGCTGTAAGAAAATAATTAATGGTGTAAATGAAGCTTCTCCTCTCTTTGACTCAGCAGGACTGAGGATTTAAACCTTTTCCCGGGTTTAACTTCTACATCTGAGCAGACTTTTTCAAACGTTAACTTAACTTCTGAGCCCTGACTTATTATCCTTCGTTAGTGTTTAGTTTGTCAGTCTCAGTTGATTCGCAGAAAAAGAGCCACAGCTCAGGATTAGTGCGTGTTAAAGAGACCCAAACCCCGTTTCGAACTGGAAGTCGGCGACAAAATGACGTGCGCGGCGTAGAATAAAGTCTCGCGAGGCGTGCGCACAGGTTTTCACAAAATGGCCGCTCAAAACACCAGTGTGCTGGTTGCTTGGATGCAAACGCTCAGAATCTGTTTATTTATTTGCAGTCGAGTCACGGCCAAGCGAGATGCTACCTGAAGTATTTTTCCATGATAAATAAACAAAATATTTAAACATTTTGTGGCTCGTTTCCTGCCGTAGTTACAGCTACGACCCGGTTTTCATCAAAATAAATCTGGGTGGCCAATCCTGGTTTAAATCACCTGATTTAAATCAATGGGTGATTAACAGGCTTCTGCAGAACAAGAAGAGGTGATTTAACCACTGAATCAGGTGTTGGAGCAGAGAAACAAGGAAAACCTGCAGGATGGTGGACCTGAGGACCAGGGTTGGACACCCCTGAGTTAGGATGAGCAAACAGTTGGTACAAAATACAGAGACCGGTAATTATAGATGGACTGTACTTATGTAGGGCCTTTCTAGTCAACTTAAAGCTCTTTACAACAATCTGTGGCCTCATTTACCCACCCTCACACATTCATACACTCTGCTCCATCTCTATAAATCACTCTGTCGAGTCTAATCGGTGCTTTTAGATCACATCATACCGGTGGAGTCAAACCTCCGACTCTCTAACCACTGAGCCACAGCCGCCCCAAACAGCAGATTTATGTATTTATTGTACAAAACCGGGTTTTGTTCGTTGGAGTAAGAAGTTTGCGGTGTTTGAACAAGCAGGTGGATTTCCCTGCAGTAAAGTTCACAGAATCGTGTGTTCACGCCGTCAGTCTTTGCTCAGAGGGAAGAAAAAATGAAGAATCTGTTCAGAGAATCGTAGAGTTCGGTCAGTTTGAGTGTCCGAGTTATTGTTTCAGCAGGAAGAGGAGACTGCGTGTAAATACAGCCGTGTTTTGTTTGCAGGGACACGGCGGGCCAGGAACGATTCCACACCATCACCACCTCCTACTACAGAGGGGCGATGGGCATCATGCTGGTCTACGACATCACTAACGCCAAGAGCTTCGAAAACATCAGCAAATGGCTGCGCAACATCGATGAGGTGAGGGCGTGGCGTTTTTCTTCTACGTTCTTCGTTTTTCATTTTTCTAGCTGTAAAAATGGGTGATAATTACCTCAGGATTGCAGCCAACGGGAGGAAGAAGAAGTCAGATTAACGGAGTCCTGGATGTCTGCGTGAATCTGGCTCAGACTTGCCTTAAACTTTATAATCTTGAACGTCACTCGTAGCTGAAGTTCAGCCCTGAAAGTGTCTGACGGCTTGAAGAGGCGCGGAGGACTAGAAGTTTTATCCTCCTAAAGAACTGAAAAACAAAATAAACGAATAGGCTTTCAAGCAAACACTTTATTATTAATAATATTTTAACCAATCAGATTTGGTTAAATCAGATAAAAACCACGTAGCTAACGTTAATGAGAGCTTTAACTGGTCTTAAAAGGAATGTAGCCTAATATACATTATTTTCTCAGGATAAGTCTTTTTAGCTTCATCTTCTCCTCTTCTCTTGGTCCCTGTAAGCAGTTCGTGCTCCTTGTTTTACTTTATCTCTGGAAGCTATAATTCTGTAATCAGACCGAGCTTTAAGCATCGTTTTCAGAATAAAGACACGGCGTTAGTGAAGCTGGATATGATCTGTTTCACATCTTCTGTGCTCGTGATGTTCTGTAAAACAAAACGCTGCGAAGCTGTGGGATAATAAGAATAAAAGTGTAATAAATCAGGTTTAACGGGCTGGAGTTTTTCTCTCCCTCCCTGTTGAAGAGGAAAAGAAACACAATGAATTTCCTGCTGAGACGGTTGTTTCGTAGCACCTTTGCCTCTGAAAGTTTGTTTTTGACTCCACAGACGCTGAGATTGTTAGTTTTTATTTAGTTAGAATCAGTTGATCTCGTTGTTTTGACGACTTCATCCATGTTTTATTATTATCAGCTTTCACAGATTGATAAAACTGAAATGACTCGTGGATAAATTAAGCTTTTCATTGAGTCATTTATTTGTTTTTTTAAAAGAAATCTTTTGTCAATGAAAACAAATGTGTCCATAAATGTCTAAAATAAACATATTTGTTGTTTTACTCGTTCTGACTTACAGCAACGGGTGATAATGTAAGTGTTTGCCTATCTGTTAGCAAAATATCTCATGAACAGATGGGTGGATTTTAGTGAGACTTTCAGGATGTAATTATTGGATGTAGATCTTTGAACCTTTGGATGAAACCTGATTTAAGATGGCCGCTGCACCGTAACCAGCTCAGGAATGGCTCTAACTGAATCAGTTTTCCAGATATTTGGTGTGTTACGGTCTTAAAGCCATCCCTAACAGATCACTGTTAAAACTCTGGCGGGCGATATGCATTCCTCAGAGGAATGTTAGCTCTTTAATTATTACAACTACAACTACAAATACGTTTTATTTAAAAGGATTAATATTGTTTTTATAACATCTTTTGTTAGATTTTGCTGATTTCTAAATGAGGTGAAACCTGAGAAGTGAACGATGCTCGTGTGACGATGCCGTCTAACGGTTTCCCTGTCGCATTTTCAGCACGCGAATGAGGACGTGGAGCGAATGCTGCTAGGCAACAAGTGCGACATGGAGGACAAGAGGGTGGTACCAAAAGCCAAGGGAGAGCAGGTGAGATGGGTCGGTCCGTTTTAAAACCACTCAAAGAAGTTGTCGCCGTTTTTCCTCCACTTCCTGTTGGTGATTCGAGTGAAAACATGAATTTTAGTTTTTGTGTCATGTCACCAAAGCAGACCTGCTGTGAGCGCTCCGAGTCCGACCCACATCTGATACATGATCTCTGTCCTGCGCTGAAGATCAGCAGCTTTTATTTTTGGATCTGGCCCTCCTCGCGCCGCGTCCACGGGTTCTGACTCGGTTTGTTTCCTGTCCGCAGATCGCGAGGGAGCACGGCATTAGGTTTTATGAGACGAGCGCTAAGGCCAACATCAACATCGAGAAGGCTTTCCTCACGTTAGCAGAAGACATCCTCAGAAAGGTTTGTTTATCCGACATCAAGCAGAGTTTTCTGTTTACATTTCTAATATATTCTGATATTTTAACCCACTCAACAGGATCACTATAATATTTGTTTAAAAATGATAATTTAATGCTACGTAGAAGAACATAGAGAGCTCAAACCAAACAAAAATGATTACATTTTATTCAGTAAAACTATAAAGTCAAAGTTTAAACTCACTAAAAGCTGCCTGTCAGGTGAAAAAAAGACACCAAGAATTAATAAAGTGTTGTCCAGTGAAGACTTTTATTGCAGACGGGCTGTAAATCCTGCTGAACTTTGCTCTCTGAGGGTCATAACAAGAATCATGCAGTCGAACCTTCAGCTCCAGTTCAACCCAGCATTAAAACACCTGAAACGTTTTTTATTCTTCAGATCCAAGTTCCTGTTGTGTAAAACGTCCAGTGAACTAAATTAAAACCTTTAAAGTAATTATTGGATGTGGAACACCTTCAGATGAAGAGACGTCGGGCTGATTGTTGGTTTGCTTTTTGCTTAAAGTCGACACAATCGAGCAAAACCTTTGTTTAAAACTTTAGCTTTCAGGGTGGCGGGCGATAGGCATTCCTTCATTCCTTCAATAGTTCTGTTTTACCTCGTTTAAAACCAGCAAGATGGCCGACTGACTGACACAGACCGTTAACGACCCAAAACACAGATTTCTTTGTTGTTTTTTAAAATAAAGAAGTGAAAACTGTAGATTTTATCAGTTCCGATTGGAGAAAAGTCGTAAAAACTAAAAGAAATTCTTCACAAAATGTTAAACTCTCTGAGCAGCACAGGTATAATTTACACCAAGAGGTAAAAGTTAAGGTTTTAAATGATCTGTCCCAAAGAAAAGACCATAAATGAGAGGATAAATAAAAAGAAGCATTTTCACTCAAATAGTTTCATAAAACAACGAGCTGCTTGTAGCCGAGTCAGGAGTTCCTTTTTATTTGTCCTAAAGTGTCCAAAAAACAACCAATAAACAGTCTGGAAAAATAAAAAAATATGTGTTTAGTGTTTTTCAGGTCTGGATATCTTTTTATATTTTTCTAAGATTAAAAACCTGAAGTTAATCCCAAACAGCTCCGATGGTTTTTGTAAATATTTAAGATTAAAAAGATGTTTTTTTTTTATATCAGATCAGACACTGAAACATGTAAGAACTTTCCTTTTTCTTCTAAACGGCAGCCGTTGGTCCACGATAACAAAATAATCTGTGGTTAAGAAACAAACTTTATTAGGAAAACATGTAAAGACTTCAGGCCGTGTCGTTCACAAAAACTGTTCAAACTGTGAAAAATGAGCTGAAATCTTTAATCGTTCGAGTTCAGAAAAATAAGGAATTTTAAAATGGAAATTGAGGTGCGACAATGTAAAGGTTTGTTGTTGTTTTAATGTCAGATTTCAGCAGAAATTGTTTGTTTGTTTGTTTTTTTGCACCAGACGCCTGTAAAAGAGCCCAACAGTGAAAACGTCGACATCAGCAGCGGAGGCGGAGTCACGGGCTGGAAGAGCAAGTGCTGCAGCTGAACAACAACTCAGATTCACGCACACTAACGCACACACACACACACACACATACACACGCGTACACACACTTAAACTGCTAACTGTCTCGCCCTCTAACCTGTCTCATGAGTTTTCTCTCACACTGACACTCTGTCTCTTTATCAGAATAAAACAATAAACTGCTTCACTCGTCTAACCCCTCCTCTTCCACCTCCTTCACCACACCATTCTCTTCTGCATCTGATCATCATTTTTTATTTCTGATAAAAAGAGAAATCCAGTCACGTTTCTTGTCATTTGTTTTAAAGGTTAAGACAAAAAAACAAACAAACAAACAAAACAAAAACAAAAAAAAAGTGTGAAAAGACAAGCTCATATTTTTATTTCTTTTGCCTGAGCTCACTTGGTTGGACGCCTCCAAACACCCACCCACGGCTCTCACTGTCAGTCAGAGGAAATCCAAGTAAAGAGGAAAAAATAACAAATAAAAAAGCTAAATATAGGATTACCATTTTGTACACTTGGTGAGCTTTCTGTCGTCTAACCGTGTCTGTTCATTCCCACTTTGTTACCAGGTGACAGAGGCGTGGCTAGCTCCTTTTGTATGTGGGGGTTTATTTTGTCCTGTGCCTTATATGGAAGACAGGGGTGGGGCCTGTGTGGTGGGCGGAGCCACATCTACCCAATGAAATTACACTTTAATATTCAGTCGGTTCGGGCTCCTAACGAAGAAGCAGAACTGAAGCTAACGCGTTTGAATTTCTTTTTCTTCAGCCAAGAGAACGGCATTATACAGTATGTCCTGTTTATTGATGTTTTATTTGTATTTTATTTTGTATTTTTGAGGTTTTTTTTTTTTTTCCCTGCATGCAGATTTCTTTGGGTTGGAAACGTTTCTGTAACTTTGTGTAACGTTTGCCACTGGGTAACTGTGGGCGGGAGGTACACGAGTTCTCTTTGGAAATTCAAACAGTTTTGCAGATCCATTAAAAATAAGCTTGTTTAAGTTAACTTGTTTGTCCTCAATCGTGTCCGGAGGTCGTAAATCTAACGGTTCTGACGCTGCTTGACACGGGAACGACACAAAGAACCCTGTGATGGACGCAAACTGACTCGTTAAAGTTTTTTTTTTTGTGCAGAAATCTTCGGTTCTATTCACATGGTCCTTTCTGTCGTATTTTATTCATCCAGTCCTGGTCCTGGAGGGCTGCTGTCCTGCAGGTTTTACATGTTTCCCTGCTCTTCATCTGGTCTTCATGTTCTGCAGAAGCCTGTTAATCACTCAGTCATTCAGATCAGGTGTGTTAAAGCAGAGAAACACCTGAAACCTGCAGGACCAGGATTGGACACCGCTGATCTAATCGGTCAATTTGAAATAAAACGCTCACAAAAAAACCCCCAAAACAAATCTTTAACCGCAGACTTACTGGGGCACAGTTATCTCCTCATGTGATGAATGTTTAAGCATTAAGTTTTAATATAAATGTAGATAATTTAATTGTTTAATGAAGGTATGGAAGCAGTTTGACCACTGAAGAAAAACAAAGATCCTCTAAATTATGATTACGAAATGACTGAAAATCATGACTCAGCATCTCCAAAAATCTCTCTAATTTATGACTCAGCATCTGAAAATGAAAATGTCTCAGCAGGATCTCATAATGTTTTAATATCTCATAATTATCATAAATCAAAGGTTAAATGAGATTTTTATTATAATTATAGCCTCAGAAATATAAAATGATCTCATATTTATGACATATCTCTTATCATTTTGATGCAAAGTCATAATTTTCAGATTGTATTTTAATTATAATTTAAAAGATCTTGTTTTTTTTCTTCTGTGGTGGAAACTGCAGGGATTAAAGGTGTCCTCTGGCACCCCCTGGTGACGGCAGCTTGTAGGAAACATCTAAAACTGAGCCCCTTTAATGTGCTTTAATTTTAAAAACTGATTTATTTCACAGAATTTAAAGTCTGCAAAGTCTTACTCTGGTTAAATTAAACATCTGAAGCAAACCGGTGATTATATTAAATATTAAGAGTTAATTTGTAAATGTTACCTTAGAGAAGGAATTAGAGTTTTAACCTTTAAATTAATACTCGTGATGCTTTGTGTTTGGAAACTAACTGTGACTGAATGAGCTCCAACTAGTTTAAAAAGTATTTGATTTTATGTAAATTACATAAAATATTTAAATTTATAAAAGTAACTTGTGCCATCGTTTCAAAGTTTGTATTCTTTATATTTAAATGTAACAATGGCACGTTTAATATCTTGGAGTATTTATTGCACCAAGATGGAAAACCTGTTTGATAACGAGGGTTTTGTTTTAGTATTTTTTAAATGAAACCTTTGAAATAAAAGTCTAGGGAGAGCAGAACCAGTTTAGTTCTCATCATTCTTTATTTATCACCCTCTTCCCCAAACCTCTCGGAGCAATGACGTACAGAAAAATAAAATTTCTCTCACAATTTAAAAACACAAAAACCAGTGCAGAACGTCAGCGGTCGCCTTTAAAATCCGTAAGAACTACATTCAGAGATCTTTCCTACACAGAAAAATACAGAATAATATGTGAGGAAGAGTTTTTTTTTTTTTTTTAAACGGAGGCACGAAAACGAAAGTTAGGAGTCTAATGTTACAGGTCGAGCCGAATGTTACAGGTCGATGAAGTAAAAATACTTACCGCCCGCCGTGGTAAATGTTACTCTAAAACCCTCGTAGTGCTTTGGTTGAGCAATGAGCAGAGAAATTAGGTGCAACGATCAACTTTAAATCAGAGTTTTTGTGAATTTAGTGTTAAAAATAAAAGCACTTAATAACAGGAAGGAGCAGCGGGCGCCGACGAGGAAAAGAAAACAAGGTAGAGAAAATATTTACATCCACTGTGTACAACTTAATTTATAAATACATTTTAGGCATAAATTAGAAAAATAAAAACCTACTGTAGTACAATCAACTACTGCTACTCGTCTGATTATTAACCCTTACATTTGGTGAAAAAAGTCAATTAAGAAGGCACAGCAACGAACAATTAGAGCCATTTATCCCTGTGAAATCATCTAAATCCCCATCGCAAAACACAAAAATATAAATTATTTTGTTTAATTTTTACAAATAAATTCAAATCCGACAATAATTCGAAGACTAAAGCAGTGTCTACACTAGTGTCACCGGTTCATTTCAATAAATTAACGCTCTGCAGAGGGAGGGGGGTCTGCCATAAGTTGTCTGATTGTGTTTTTCTTATTTTTGGAGACGTTCAGGCAGCACGCGTCATACACCGCACCTCCGAGACCGGCAGGGTAAAACAAACAAAAAAAATTAAATAAGAATAAAAAGGAAGCAGACTCATGAAGGCGGGAAAAACCAGCGCTTTTAGATCTGTTCAAACTCGTGTTTCAGCAGCGACTGAGTTGAACTTAGTGTTTTATTTTACTGCAGCTGGATCTGATCAACTTGGTTTTTACATCAAGAAGAAAATATTGGAGATTTAAGCTTTAAAACGAAGCTTTCCTTTGGTGTTTGGATCCACGTTTTAATGATGCTGTTGAAGTAAACCAGCTGCAGCCGGGTCAGTTTCATGTTTAGACCTTTTTGAAGAGCCTGCTCCCTTTTTTTTAAACTTGTGCTGCAGCGTTCTGAGTGCTCCTACAAATATACTCTCCTATGTTTAAGGTTCAAAAGGCTTCATTGTTGCAAACCCCCCCACCCTTCGTACGAACCCCCTCTTTATGAACGTATGCACAGGCAGCCCAGCTACACGTAGACCAGGTCTTGGCCCGGTTTCGCCTCCAGCTCCTCGCTCTCCTCCTCGTCCTCGCTGTAGCTCTCGTAGTCGATGGGTTTGGGGCAGCTGTACGGGTGGCCGTTGTCGTCGAAGAAGCGCCGGAAGGTGAACTCGTAGAAGGCGTGCTCGGGGTGCTTCCCGTTGCGGAACCAACCGTTCAGCGTGTCGTTGTGGTTGCCCTCGCCGTCGCTGCTCCTCAGTTTGTCCGGGTCCACGGGGTCGAAGTTGGAGGTGTCCGTGGAGTGAGCGATGGTGGGGACGTACGGCGCCGCCTGCTGCCGCAGGTCGCTGGAGAAGTCGATGCTTCTGAAGAAAGGGTGGGCTTTGATTTCGTCCTCGTTCTTACCGAGGCGATCCTCGGGGCCGCGGCACAGTTTGACAATCAGATCCGACGCCTCGGGGCTGAGCTTGGCCTGTGGGGGGATGTGCAGCGTGCTCTTCCAGTTGATCACCTGGTTTGAAACAACATCAGACCCAAATTAAGGAAACCGTGAGCTCTGCGTGTGCAACTTTTCACGGCAGGCGCCTCCTACCTTCAGCTGCGTCTCCAGGGGGGTGTTGGCCAGGAAGGGAGGCTGTCCAACAACCATCTCATACAGGATGACACCAACGCTCCACCAATCACAGAGCTGGGTGTATCCTGCAGCCGAGAAAAAAAAACTTTACATCTGGACCCAACTTCACAGAGGAGGGACTTTATTATCGCTCATAAACTTTGAAGATAAAGAGCTTAATGCAAATAACTTTCAAAAGAGGGGAAATCATCTGATGCACGTGTGCAAAACAGGGAAAACCACAAACGGAGCGCGTTTATCTCCTCCGCACCTGTTCTGAGCAGCACTTCTGGTGCGATGTAGTTGGGCGTTCCCACCAGCGAGTGGGCCAGGCAGCGCTGGTGCTGCCGGGCCTTCCTCCGCTCCAGGGGCTTCAGACGCTCCGAGCAGCGGCAGTTGGCCTGATCCTCCCACTCCTTACTGAAGTCCATGCTGTCCTGCCTCACGTGGTCCCCTGCAGGAGCGTGACACTTCGTTAGTAACGCCACCGATGAAGTCAGCTCCTTACAGCCATCAGCGGCGGCGGTGGCGGACACAAACAACTTTATACTCATTTTAAGGAACAACAGCGAGTCTCTGAGGCATATATATATGAACAAAGGAAGGAGGACTGATTGTTTTTAGATTTTAAGTCCTTGAGGCAACAACTGAACGCTTTTACTTTGAAACTCAGCGTGACCCGAATCTTACCTCGATTTAAACATTTATATTAAAAAATACGTAAACATATCCATTATCCTCTGAGCTAAGGTTAGAGTTTCTTCAGAGGCCAAGTGATCTAGCTGCTCACTGTGTTTACATTTTCTGTTTCTGACTCAAATATAGTAAATTATGTCGACATTATTTGTTTTGCAAAAGGCAGCATTAACTTTGCTGCGATTCTCCATCAGCTACGAGTTTTTATTATAAGTTTATAACTCGTACTTACAGAAATTTATTCATTTTAATAAACTGCAGCGCTGATTGTAGGTGGTCCAGTGTATCTAACATTTACTGTAATTTGTTTTAAGTTATCATAACTTTCATAACTTTCATTGCATTTACAGTCATTTATTTAGCTTTTACCCTAATTTGTTTTAAGTGCTTTTTATTGGTTAGGATTTTACGGTAATTTATTTCAGGCAGAAGGACTTTTCTAACATTTGCAGCAGTTTCTCTCTGCGGAGCTGCAGGCCTGAAAACACGACACAGAGAGTGAAACTAACATGGCTGTCACTAAAAGGGAATTTAAATCGATATATTCTGGACCTTTGCTAGAGCAACACAAACCCTTTAGGCTGAGTTTTAACTGTTGGACACGTTGACAGATAATCCACCTCAACACCCACCGCTCTGGTAGTACTTGGAGTCGTGGGTCCAGCGGAAACCGGTGCAGAGGCCGAAGTCGGTCAGCTTTATGTGTCCGTCTCGATCGATCAGGATGTTGTCAGGTTTGATGTCTCTGTGGATGAAGCCCATCCTGTGGACGCTCTCCACGGCGCAGGTGAGCTCCGCGATGTAGAACTGGGCCAGCTCTTCCTTAAAGATGCCGAGCCGGATGAGGAGGCTCATCATGTCCCCCCCAGGAATGTACTCCATGACGAAATACAAGTTGTCCTTATCCTGGAAGGAGTAGTAAAGGCGCACCACCCACTCGTTGTCTGCCTCAGCCAGGATGTCCCTCTCCGCCTTCACGTGAGCCACCTGGTTTCTCAGCAGCACGTCCTTCTTGCGAAGCGTCTTCATGGCGTACAGTGACCCCGTGTCCTCTTTTCTCGCTAAGCACACCTCGCCAAAGGCGCCGATGCCGAGGGTTTTGATCCGTTTGAACATGGACTTCTCCATCTTGGCACGCTTCAGACGGATGTAGTTGGACTCCTTCTGGCAGAGCATCATGCGCATCTGCTCCTGGGCCTCAGAGGACAAACCCACCTTAAAGCAGCAACCAGAACCAAAAGTTACCAACAAGACATAAAAAAACCCCAAACAAACAAAAACCGTGCACTTCCAGGTTCTTAGATTAGTACGACGGAGTACTAGGACCGCGCAGAAGAAGAAAAAAATGAAGGATTTATTATTTTCTTTTTAAAGTTTTGAGATTAAAGAGTAAATATTGACAGAAAAATGATGGAAGAAAGTCCAGAGGAAGTGAACCCTGCTGCTCCTGATTCGTTTTATTTGGTATTATTACTGTTTCTGTGCACTTTTTCTGGAGTATCTTAGTTTTGGTTTATTCCTCTGTTCTTGCTGCACAGGAACTCACAGGACTTACGTCCATCCTTCACAATAAGAGTGAAATAGTTAAACTTGAGTATTAACTTCTTAATACTCAGAATTTTGGTGGTCAAGGCTGCAGTATCTGTTTACTGAAGAACAATAAGTTATTTACATAAACTTCAGATGTTCAGAGACAGTTCTGTTTAGGTCAGCACGCCGTGTATGTCTTTGAGACTTTTACTGTGAAGGACTGAAACAGGTTCTGTGAGTTCTGCAGTAGCGGGAGTAAGAAACCGCACCTCGGACTGCTTTAACCTAATGGCATGCTATTTTGTAGTTAACCTAGTAAAAGTGCAACCATTCCCTTCAGAATAATAGCAGCGTAATAACTAATCAAATACAGCTGAGTTCAAGTCTTTTCCCCTCAACACTGCCACTTTTTTCTGTCAGTAAAATAATATTTACACTTTGATTTAAAAAGTCCTCAGTTTTCCTCCTCCTGCAGACCCCTTATACTCCACCGTAGGTCAGACATTTGAGCACAAAGAGAAAAATAATGAAAGCAATGATGAAAATTAAAGAAACCACAGCAAAAAAATACATCTTCTTTAAAGTTAATAACCATTTTATCCCAAAGTGTAGCAGTCAGTGAGATAGAGTGGCATGCATTTTGGTCAGCGTGCTTTCATTCGACGCAGTAAAAGTACAAATACTCAACACTTAACGCCTTACTTGAATAACTTGTGTGTTTGTGTCACTGGACAGCAGAGATACTTTTTTACCTTTTAGGTCAGCTGTTAGTGACAGCAATGGGAGAAAGACAGAGAAAGAACAGCTCAGAAAAAAATAAAAGACCATAAAAGAGATCAGAGATATACCAGGGTAAAAAAGACAAGACACTAAAAAGGTCAGAAAATAGCAAAACGTGGAAGAAAACGAGAAACGGTGAAGTTCTTTGACTGATTCTCACCCTCTGCATCTCACACTCCAGCTGCTTCCTCCTCCGAATCCTCTGCTGATGGTTCTTCAGGATGTTCTCTACGTGCTGCTCCATGAAGAACTTGAAGGCCTGGGGGGAGTACAAATTGACTCTCCCAGACTCCCCTCTCCGCTCCTCGTCTTTCTTGTTACGGCGAACAGGAACGGGCGACGTTGTGATCTGTTTCCTCTCCTTCTCTGCTGCTGCGGCTGCCGTGGTTTCAGGGCTTTCTGATGCTTTCTCTCTGGAGACGTCACCGCCGTTGCCGTTTTCCTCCTCAGCAGCCTCCTCTCTGCACGTGCCGTGCTTACTGGTGGCTGCGGCTTCGTACGCCGGGAGGCAGGGGCCAGCCTGCTGCTGGAGAAGGTGTTTAGGGTAGGGCGGAGGGGGCCCTTGATAGCTGGGCGCCTCGGCGGCGATCTGAGCGACTGGAGGCGTGGATTCTGGGTAGGCGGGCGCAGCTGGAGACGCTGTCACCGGCTGCATCCACGGAGGGTGTGTAGGAGCGACAGCAGTGTGTAGTTCAGGTTTCTGGACACGCATGCTTTTCACCGGCTGCAGGATGGGAGCCTGTGTGATGGCTGTGACGGTGGTGGCAGACGGCTGGGAGCTGGCTGGGTGCGCGGCTCTGCCATTCAGCTGGTGGTTGTTGAAAGAGTTGGAGCGCACCGGCATGTTGTGCTGCCACGATGGGGACAGGTCCTGGTTGCTGCTGTTACCAGATGAAGACTGGGACTGGTTGGAGGCCAGGGGATTCTGGGACCAGGACGGAGCCAAGTTGTACATATCGAGGTTGTGGCTGTTCCGGTTAGAAACCAACATGGACTGAGGGATGTTGCCACCGTTCAGATAAGAAGGGGAGGACGCAGGTCCTCCTGCCTGCTGCTCAGTGGGACTGTGCCGGCTGCTCTGGTTGACAGGGTAAGGGGGAGGGGGCTGTCTACTGCCCCCCTGCATGTAGTCCTGCTGAGGAGAGCCGTTCTGAGTCCAGGTGGAGGGGAACGTAAATTTATTCCCACCAGAATTTTGCATTATGATGGGCTGGTGGCCTACAGGCCCGGAGCTGATTCCACGCTGGTTCTGCGGGGGTGGATTTGGATACCCCTCAGGCCGAGCTCCCTGAGGCACTGGAGAAATGCGTGGTGCCGCAAGGAAATCCATATTTCCAGAGTAGCGCTTGGTCGATGGGTTGTCCCAGGATGTGGCAGGGGCCATGGCGCTGCGGTTCGGGGGGGGCGTGACACTGCGCATCTGAGGAGGCATCGGAGGGTTTACTCTCTGGCTGTTGGGGTGGCCCTGTGGGTAGATGGGGGGTGGTCCGGGGCTGTCTGAGCGGTACATCATTCCTTCTGCCATCAGAGGGCCGAGTCGGGGGGCCAGAGACTCCTTGGAGCCCTTCCAGCTGGGCCTCCTCAGCACAGCCTGCTGCATATGAGAAGATCCTACAAACACACACACAGCAGTCAGGATCAAGAGAGGAAGCATTCATTAGTTGGTGATTTTTTTTTAATCTTGTGTCTTAAGTTATTTTGGCATGAAGCACCTTTGATGTTTATCTTATAAAGCAGTATATATACATATATAATCCAACTTTCTGTGACCTGTTTAAACTTTGAATGATGTTCCTGGTGTGAAGGCCTGAGCTGCAGAGGTTTAATGACGGATGGATTTTATATTAAGTTTCACCAAAATCCCAACGAGCTCCATAACTTTTACCACAGCTTTTTGTTTGGGCAGATTTTGGCTACGTTGTGCGACGTACTGCAACCAAGTCACAGCACACTACTCCTGAATAAAACCCATAATTTGGTTCAGTTTACATGTTTTACATTAAAGCTACCCAACAAAATACAGAAAAGTGTGCTTTAATACCCTTAATGAGACTTTCCATCACAAGCAGAACATTGTTTTAGTGAAAACGACAAAATAACACATTTGCACTTAGAATCAAGAGACTTGTGCCAGTTATTAACTTGTTTTAGCTATTCATTAGATCCTTTTGATATATTTTCTATATTTGTGTAACATTTGAAACAGTAGCTGATTCATAACAGGTGCATCACTTGTTGTCTTATCATTTTAATATCAATATCAATAAAACGTCTCAGTTAAACTCCCTTTTTTGTGGTGCAGTGACTCAGACTCTTTGTTAGGCTCGTATTGTCATTTCTTTTAAGCAGCTGTCCCAAATCCTGCAAACAATACGTGTCTGGATCAAAAGAAAAAAAAGAAAACCAACACTGATCCCAGTGGGCTGTTCGAGGTACCTGGAGCTTTCAGGCCTGAAGAGTTTGTGTTAGCAGCAACCATCTGCTCCCTCATGGATTCCTGGTAATTCACCTTTACCATGTGGTCCGGGGCGCCACGCCGACCGCCACTCGGCTTAAGAGGTAAAAGAAAAAAGGTTTATTTTGCAAGGCGGTTACTTAAGAAATCTATGGTGTGGCAACTTTCTGTTGTGTGAACATACATAGCGGAGATATTTAAAAGAATATTGATTTTGGTTAAAAAAATACAACCCTACTGAAGCAATTCAGATTTTATTTTCTTCTCCAAACAGTTTTTTTTGTTTTCAGGGTTGAACAAACCTGCACTGCATGCCGCGCAGCTACATACCTGAAATCATGCACTCACGCAAACCAAAGGCAACAGTCGGATGGGAAACTTCTTTTGTATTGTGAACTGTACGAGCTTGTTATATCGCATTGCATGCCTCACATTTTCCAAATAATTCCCCTCTAAACAAAGTGCACCAGGTGATTACCCTCAATTACAAAGGCATGAACAGAATGAGAACCTGTCACAATTCTTCATGAAAAAAATGTATTTAGGAGGGCAAACAAATACATATATTATCTTACCTCCTCAAAGCCAGCGTACGGTGGTTCGAGACATGTCTGTTTGTTAATGTCTGGACCAGAAATGTTCGACTCGTTGTTCACCTCGAAAGGCACCAGAGACTTGCGGATCTGCTGCAGTGCCTTGTGGTAGGGGTGTTTTTGGTTGCTGGTGCGCCCCTGTTGCTTCGTGTCATCGGGCATCATTTTCCCCTGACCTCCAGCATCCGCTTTAGGCGGGTCGGAGGGTTTGGACAGGTTGCGCAGGCTGTTCCGTATCTCCTGCAGC
Organism: Kryptolebias marmoratus; assembly: GCF_001649575.2. Classification (NCBI taxonomy): domain Eukaryota; kingdom Metazoa; phylum Chordata; class Actinopteri; order Cyprinodontiformes; family Rivulidae; genus Kryptolebias; species Kryptolebias marmoratus. The sequence continues at coordinate 4,243,207 of NC_051448.1, forward strand.
ATTTGCTGGCTGTTGCCGCCGTAGTTGCTGGCGGGGAACGTTTTGGGTCTCATCTGTCTGTATCCTTCGGGTTTCTCCCCTCTCTTCATGTACGAGCATGTATGATGACAATGAAAGGGATGAAGACGCTGTCACCGGTCCGGTCCAGTCCAGTCCAGGGTAGCAGGGATCTCTGTGACGTCTGACCTCACATCTCCATGCTGCTGCTGGAAATATTAGATACCAAATGTTTGTAAGATAGAGAGTCATCCAGAAGGGCATGCAATAATGTTACCAAACAGGTTGGGCAAAATGAGAACGTGAGGAGTAATTAACACAGACTATTTACCAAAAGGAACAGATTTTTTTAGTCACATGAGAGTCACAAGTGACTCAAAAACGTTTTATTTGATTTGATTCTTAAGAAACATTTCATATATATCACCCATAATGATATAGATGACTTAAAAAAAGTGGTATTATTTAAAAAACCAAGACCCCTTAGCTTTGTTAGCACTGTACGCTAACTTAGCGCTACTTTCTACGTAAATTCTCCAGCGTCAGATACGTTCACATTCGACGCTAGCTGTAGCTGTGACAATTTTATTTTATTTATTTTTTTAATCATTCCGTTAATAAAAAAAACAACCATCGGCTGATGATGCGTTCAGTCCAACAGCACAGCATCACCTGAGCGGCCTGTGTCTGTGTTAAAGGCATCCATTTGCTGCGATTCAACAACAGGTTGGAAATTAGCATGCTAGCTCGGAACACAACTGGTAGCAGTTAGCTCAGCTAGACAACTTACCGCTGTCCGTGGCTGCCGCTTCTCTCCACTCTTTTGTTGTTTTAAATTATTATTTCCTATTTGGACCAACAGAAGAGGTTTGTTTGACCTTCCTCTGCACTGTTCCTTTTGGCTTCAGCCGTCCTTGTTGTGCCGCGCTAGCTGGTTTCTCAGTCGCGTTGGATTCTTGGGATATCTGAATGACAAGTACAAGCTAGGCTCAAAGCTAACCGCACACAAACAGGGCGCGGGATTTTCAAAATAAGATTCCGGTAACGGAATTTCTACAAAAACATTATTATTTTTTTATTTGTCACAAAACACAAATACATATTTGAATTGTAATAAGACTCTAGAAAGAAAATATTTTAATGCATCTACTTAAGGGTATTGATTTTACCAATCTAGTTAAGAAAATATCCTAAAATTATAACATTAGAATATGGACTCCATGTATTTAAGAATAAAAGGAGTAATCAAAATCTACAACATGAATTCGCTCACACAACAACCCTGAGCTCATGTGTTTAGTTGGAGAAAAGACAAGGTTTTCCCATAGGGTTCACCTGTGACTTTGATCGCTTGATTTTGAAATCAATAGAGATCATCCCGACCAGTGAGGTGTCCAGCTGTGTAGTTTGACATTTCTATGCTAAAGGGTAATTGATTTAGAGGTCCAACAAGAAACTGCCCACAGACAGACAGACTAGGTCTCATCTTGGGACGGGCGTTTGAAAAATTGATTTTAACAAAACAAAATGATAATTTATTACAAAACTGTGTATGCCAAAAAGAGGAACTGATTTTAGCTTTCACTTCATTTTTAAACCATCAGTGCATCTGACTCTCGTAAACTTATTTAATATATTTATTATCAGTAAAACAGGAGTAAAATAAAAGTATAATGTATTTGTAGTAGTGGAAAAATGAACTGTCAGACATTTTTGTGTTTAGTTTTTTTATTAAATACTTTTTAAAGGCATAATAGCTGTCAAAATGGGCAATTTTTCAATGATTATTTTAATTTTTTTGTTTATGTGTATCATCTATGATAGAAAAAACCTCTAAACACACATCATTTACAGCCAAAAGTCTGCAGTATAGTTTGTAATAAATGAGTGAAATCAGCAGAGTTGTGTTTTGTTGCCAACAACTACGAGTCGTTTGTTTACATTCGAACACTGACGGAAAATAATCCCCGGATGTAAACAGAGTCAGAGATGCCAGGTGGGAAGAGGAAAGCCGAAGTTCTTCTTCTTCTGAAAAGAAACGGCGGCGAGGAGCGTTAAAGCAAAAAATGGAGCTGGAGATGAAATGAGCCGAGATATTCCAAACTAACGGGAGAATTTCTGTAACTGATTGCTGAATTTAGTTGTAAACAAAGGAGAAGAATATTTGCTGTTTTCTCATAAAAAACCCCAACTCAGAATGAGTTTGAGTTAAATTAACCGTCAAACAACCATTTATTGATGTAAAACTTCATAAAATTTCTAATCAAAAACAGAAAAATTGCACATTTTGACAGATATTGTTTTAAGTAATCTGTACAAAACAAACATTTTGTTTGGAATGATGAAAAAAAAAAACATCAGTCACTGAAAAACATAACTCCTGAATGAAGCACCGTATCAGAAAACCAAGATAAATGTGCCTGAAACAGGTGAAATAAGACCCACATTCAGATACTTTCTGTCTCCATTACACCGGGACCTGTCTGTTGACAAAGATGGCCTCCCCGTCAGTCCCGCAGACTAAGCACTGTCCCAGCACGTCCAGGCTGTTGACGGACAGCGTCTGGCTGGGCAGCATGTGGGTCGTCTCCAGGCGGCTTTTACCGGAGTCTCTGCTGAGCCAGGCGCTGATGAGGGACTGGTTCCCGCCGGCGGGGGTCACGGCACCCCAAGACGCCATGCTGCTGGTCCTGCCGCCTGCCAACGCAAAAATCACAACTCGTATCATTCCGTTCTGTTAGAGTCAGTGTAGGAAGGTTGAACTAAATCACTTCAATTCAGAAAGGATCTTTGATTTTAAGAATATAATTAAGACATAAATTTACTAATATACATCATTTTTAGCTCAGTCTTATAAATGGAGAGTAACAAATAACAAGAATTTAAAATAAATGTATTATAGGATTGTATATTTTGAATTACTGGCAGAAATAAACAACCTACTGTTGTAACTCTGTTATTTAAAGTCTGTTTGATGCAACATTACGTAACGTTCATTTAATTTTCCTTGCCCAATCTAACTGTTGTATTTTTAAGTTTCTGCATACTTTGTGTTATTTTAGTCACTCGTATCCCATCGCTCGTTCAGTAGATGGTTGACTCTTGTTTTTTGTAACTTTTATACTTTTTAAAACTTTCTTTAGAAATAATTTCTCCATAAAAATACATTAAGATCTCTTCAGTTTCTTCAAAAACATTGTTCTCTTTGAAATCTGCTTCAACAAACTGGCTCCGTATTTGTCTTCTGATGCTACTTTCAGCTCTTAATGTTTTGTACTTTTGGCTTTTAGCTAGCGTTTTGCTACTTTCAGCTTTAACAACCAAGTTTCAGCTTCTTCAGGGAAGTCACTCAGCTCTCAGTATTCACACTAATTTCTCTGGTTTGTTTTGATCACCATCTAAGCACACAGTATCACATTAAAATCTTATTGTTGATTCAAACAGCTGTTTCTGCAGGTTTTCCACCAACCTTTCCTCTAATGATCGTAACCTGTTGACATCGTCTTCAGCAGTTTTATTATACAACTGGATGTTTGCTGAATTAAAACGTTTGCCTTTCCACAGCATGTTTATTGTTTGTTTGTTTTGTTTTTTACAGTAAAAACCAGCTTTTAAATGTGTAACGTTAGCAAAGACGGATTAAAACGGGCAGGATTATCTGTAAATATCTCAGACTGGTAACTTGATTACCTGGAATGGAGAAGCAGGTAAAAAAATGGATGGATGGATGGATGGATGGATGTAACTTGCCTTGTAAGAAGGAGGGCATGTCTGCGTGGGACGAAGTCTCCCAGTGCAGCAGAGAGCCGTCCTCTGAACAGGTGAACAGATGATCGGGGTTGGTGGGGTGGAAGTGAACCTCCCACACTGCCGGGAAAAGACACAGGAAACAGACACGTGAAGGCTTTCGGATTAAAGAGCTAAATAGTTTGAGAATGGCTCTTACTTTCAGCTGAGTGGGCCTCCATGAGTGAGGAGGGCACGTTGCCTTGTCTCACATCCCAGATGCAGAGCATCCCATCCTGGCCTCCTGTGGCAACGATGTGCTGCTGGTTTGGATGTCTGTCCACGCAATACAAGGGAACTCTGTCTCCTGACCTGCCGAATATATCAGACCAAGAAGAAAAAATAAAAACCTGCATAAGCAGATATGCTGGTGTAGATTCTCAGTCATCCAGGACACGATGAAACAAAAAAAAGGGTTCAAAAACTGGACTTCTGTGACTAAAGATGTTTCGCTTTTTATCCGAAGATTTTTATCAAATAAAGACCCTAACGAGGCTCTAATATAAGGAATGTGAGGGTGAATATAAGCAGATCTTACAAGGACAGGATCTGCGAGGGCGAGCTGCTTTGCTGCCTCAAGTCCCACAGCTTCAGCTGCCCGATGGAGTTCACTGTCAGAATCTCGGTTGTCCTCAGATACGTCACCGCGTGGATTGTGCTGCTGTCTGCATTCTCTGGGAAAGGTTAAGTGTCCCGACAACAAAACAAGTCAACGTTACTTTGTTCACATTCGGTTAAAAGCAGCAGTCTGGTTTTTAAATTTCACCTATGACCCGAGTCACTCCTTCCTGGTCGGCCCTGAAAACAATAATCCTGCCATCCTCTCCGACGGAAACGATTTCTGGACTGCTGCAGACGACTCCAGTGCAGGGAGCGTTGTCACAGGGGTAACGGTGAGCCCTCGCCCAGCGCTGAGAAACTGAGATTGTCTGGGAAAGAAAAATATGCAAATAAAAAAGAAGGATGTGACATAAAACATGCATCATTTTATTCTTTGAGCTGTATTATATTTAAAAATAATAATCTATAAAAGCAGCTTATCTGAACATTTAAAACATTAATATATTTTCTGGGCAGAATGAAAGTTGTAATAATGCAAGTCTTTCACACTGAGTCCCCAGTTTTTCTGAGGGTTATTTTTCTTACTTTTCTGCAGATTTGTAAATAAAATCCCAACCAGCAAAATAACCTGATTAGTTTGAGCTCCTAATTTATTCGCCACCTCATTACTACGACTTCCAAACACAAAACTGACCAGAAAATGAAACATTTTAAACACATTTAAGCAAAATACGATGGGAAAATAAAGTGCAATTTTACACAAAGGACACAAAAGGCAAATCATTCTGATAATAAAACTGAGAACTTAGGACCTCCCTTTAATAAAAATTTTAAAAGTTGAAGTAAATACATGCTTCTGCTTTAATAGAAGAAGTTCAGAAAATAAATGTCCAACAAATTGGCTTAATTTTTTTGCTCAACTTTATTTATTAGGGTGGAAGTTTATGCTTTGTTAATTCAAAGTGAGAAACTTATATGAATCATTTCCCTCACAAATAGAAAAATTTGCAAAGTTCAGAGTTTAAATCTTATCAAAGAGAAGCTATAATTTCATACAGCATATATAAATGTATCTATAAACCACTCAGTGAGTGGTGTTATCTTTAGTTCAAACTTCAGGTACATTTTGTAGCTTTGAGTAAATCTGATGTAGTGAGAGAAACGGCAGAAATGTCTCTTTTGATTTAAAAGTCTGCAGACGCCTGTAGCAGCCAAACAAACACAAGACAAAGCTAAAACTAGTTAGTTTTTGTCTACATGTTCATATCATCTGCAGCACACTGCTTACATTTTGTCACCCGAGCTTTAAAACAAGACAGCAGCACTTTTACGATCATATTCAGTTTCATTATTTTAGACACATCGAAGCAGATTCTCTCTTTGTTCATCATCAGTTCTCCTGAATGTTTGCGCTTTTAGTTTCACTCTGGTTGCATTTTATGAAATTACTCACTACTTGTTCTGCTGTATCAGAGGTGTTTGTTGATCTAATCTATCCTTTTCCTGCTGTTATAGCTTCACATGTATGGGCAAATACGAGATCTCGTATTTTGAAGCTACTAAAAAAAGGACTTTCAACATAAAAGTCTTGTGGACCTTGATGTACCTGACTGTTCTGGTGGTGGCGGAAGATGGTGACGGCTCCCGTTGACGACGCTGTGACAATTTTCTCTTGGTCCAAAAACTACAACAACATTATGAACAAAACAAGACAAATGCCACGTTAATAAAAATAAGTGTGACATAGAGGTTTCTCAACAGGAGACTCAAGGAGATTATATTTGATGACAATGTTATTTTTTAGTTGTTCTACCTGAAGGTCAAGAACATCTCCATCATGCTTAAAGTCACAAATAAGCTGCGGGTCTCCTTCAAATCCATCCTCCAGACCTGGACTGCCATGATGATTACCAATGGACCAAATAGATATCTTGTTGTCCTGTAGAAAGACAGATTAGGGATTAAGAAATATTTGAAACTGTGATAATCACCTTAGTCACGAATTAGTCCATATAAGACTTTTACTCAAACAAAATAAAAGAGACATCATCCTCATTAACTTTAATTAACCAGATAAAAAACCATCAAGATCTTTTACAAGGATGACCTGGCCAAGAGGTTAGCAGAATAGACATAAAACAATGAAAAACAAGTAATAATACGAGATAAAACATACAATTATTTTACCCTCATGTTAAAGTGACATGACAGCTATTTTAACAGTTGGTTAAAAACGCAATCAGTGATTAAAAACCCAACATTCATAGGTCTCACTGACTCTGTCTTTCAGGAGAGAACATCATGACATACAGTCATTACAACCAAATCTGCAACTTTGCTGCAAATTTAACCCATGTTTGTAAATCACGAACATGCCGAAATAACAAACGATGGTTTACAACAAAATTTAAGTCGCTACTTCATAGTTATGAAAAGCGCAAGCGAGCCAATTACAGAAAAGCGTTTAAAAACGCACACGTTTTGCGTGGAGTCTGGGCGCACTCAAACTGAATGATTAAACTCGCCAACCTCGTTGTCCCACGATCCGGTCGCAAAAATATCCGGCTGTTGTAAAGATGAATACGACACTGGGCGCCATCTTGTCTTGCTAACTTTTTGGGACACGTATTTAGCACTTTCCATGAGGTCAGACGCGGCTTCTGTCGCTTAAAAGTGAACAAATTATTGTTATTATTGACGTTAGCTTAGCTTCGTGTGCGCGCCCGCTGCCTCATACGTAGCTACGGTGGCGCAAGAGGGCCAAACGAACTGAATTTTTCACATTGGTGTCTCGCGCCACCTAGCGGCTGCCGCTTATGTTACTGCGGCAAATCTGATAAAGCGCTGCATGACACAGAGGAATGTGGCTTATGTTTCCTTTAAGCGAATATTTACTTTAATGCATAACGGAAGAGGGGATTTTTTTTGCTAAAATGACCGTGTTTTGTGAGTGGGTGTTTATCTGAAAGGCGGTAAATAATAAAAAATAAAAATAATTTTGGATGCCCGGTGACGTACCCGCCGCTCCTCCGTCCGCTCTGGAGGTTGTCAGCTTCATCGGCAAAACCGTTGGCGCAGGCGCGGCACTGACAGCTGCTGTCTACCTACTCCGTAAAGTCTGCGTAATAATGGCCTGGAAATCCGGAGGAGCCAGCCACGCAGAGCTCGTCAACAACCTCCGCAGTGAGTCCGAGTTGCAAAACGCCGAAACGAGTTTCACCGACACCCTCGGCCGGGAAAAACGAAACAGAAAACGGCGTAGTTTCTGGAGGCTCGGGAGGGTTAGCACAGGAGCGGTAGCTAGCTGGTTGTTGACCCAGCCTTACCTCTCTCTCCCTCCACACCCCTTTTTCCCAAACCACGTTTGCGCCATGGGGCAGTCACGTTCCCGTCGTTGCAGATAGAAATAACCAGGATTTATCCCTCAATTTTGCTGCGAACGTTGGGAAAATTGCATTCCTTTGCACTAAGTTAGCTTAGCATGCTAGCCGAATGTGCGTCATTTGGGATTTTGTGGCGCTGCCCACATTCAGTGATGTCCCTGTCCACTGCTGCACTTTCACATGAATGACAGTGACAGCTGAACACGCAAGACTAGTTTCTGCAGGGCTTTTTAGTGATTATTAATAACTATAATAATAAAATAGCAGAAATGACAGTTAGCCATGCCACTGCGGCAGTGCTAAAGTCCCGAACCGCTTCCCATTTTTCATTAATTTGCTCCAAAAACCAGCCAAGGGTGTCCACAATGTTTCAAACTGATAATGCGTTTTTTTCTTATTTCAGGCTTTCAGATGTCAGTCAATGGGCGATAATGGTTTTGCGTGTGTGCTTGACTGTCTTGTTAGCAAAATATCTCAAAAACCACTGGGCAGGTTTTAACTAAAAGACCCAGAAAGTAATCCTTGGATGCCAGTTTGCAATTTAATTTATTCAAAATGGCCGCCACAACTAGTCTATCTTAGGCCAACACAGGCCAACACAAATATGGCTGTAACTCATCACATTTGACAGATATTAAGCTAAAATGTGGTGTGGTAGTAGCTGAGAGTCACTCCCAATGTTTACATCTTTGCTTTAAACATGATGGCATTTACTACCTGCATCATCCCTGTTAGCGAAAAATCTCACAAACTAATGGGACAGGTTTTAACGAAGCTCCCACATGTTCGTCTAAAACTCATTAACCTTTCGAGTCGACCTAATTCAGGATGTCTGCCATTTTTGATCAACCTCAGCCGACACAAGAACGGCTCCAACTCGCTCAGTTTTACAGATATTGAGCTAAAACCTAGTGTGGTAGTAGCTGAGAGTCGTTCACAGCACCTGCTCTGAATGCTGACACATCGTGCACAGCCTTATTTTGAAGGGTTGACCAAATGTCGACCTGTAGAAATCAGGGAAGCCTATTAAGACACATAAAGTTGTTTGTTTTTGTCACATTAATATAACTCTATGGTGTTTATACACATTACAGGTTGCTAAAATTAGTAAATAAATTAATTGATTGAAGAGTTTTGAGCCAATGTTGACAGCAGGGTGTAGGAGGAGGGCTTAGAAACAAAACACACACACTCAGGCACCACAAGAGTGTTTTGTTTTGTTGTTTTAGGATGTATGTTCGACGCAGTTATGAACCTAACAAAAACTCTTGTCAGAAAATGGACTCATGTCAACACTGGCATTTAAGAACAGCCGCTGCTTGTTTTAAAAGGCTGCAGAAATTACCCCAATTAACTGTCCGACGAGTCTCCCATCTCTATCCCTGCCCCTGTTTCTCATTATTTTCATTCTGCATTTATTTGTTTGTTTGTTTCTTAAATCACTGAGAAACCGATACTCAGCTGTAGATAATTATTTTTGATCCTACAGCTTATCCTGTCCCCCTTTTGCAGTTTATTTTCATTATTTTGAGGTTGCGCTGCACGACACGCCGGCACACGCCGTTTGATTTTTGTACAAGTGTTTTTTGAGAATCACCAGGTTGGTGCTAAAACATAATTTTATGCCTCTTTTTCTTTGTACAATCCTTTGTGGTGGTTGCAATAAAACTGTAATGGCTCCTCGTGGGATGACTGGGCGTTCTGTAAGTCCACCCTGATCAACGCCACGAGGTTTAATCTGCAGGCATCCCTCAGTCGGCCTTTGGTAACTGCTATAAAAATTTATCTGACATGTTTTCTTTTTTTTCCATGCATGCTGCAGATAGCAGCAGGGCATCTTCAAGTCCACTTTCACGATTAAGTATCTACCAGGTCTATTTATACTCTTTGCAGTCCAGTATATGATTGCAAGCTGTAAGCAGTTTACCAATCCTTTTATTATTTGATCGAAGCGATCCTGATCTGATTCTTTAAGTTTATTATTTGTAAGAAGGCAAAAAACTATCAGTTTTGTAAAGTTTAGATTTAAACTAGTTTGCAAAGCTGCATAAAAACAAGTTGACCTAAAACTGGAAAACAGCAAAGGGCAAATAAAGTGCACATTAGTACAAATTTATGTTCAGTTTTTAATAATAATAATTATACACTTTCTCTGCTTGGATGAGAACAATGTTCTCTTTCACTTCTTTTGACCAAACTTCTGACTGGACACTGACCTATTTAGACCCAAACGGCTGAATTTTAACCCAGAGTTTGCACAATAAGCGTTAAAGGAGGTCTTACGCACAGTGCATGCTAATTTACAACCATCTAATCTCTTTTTCTCTGCCCTCCTGCTCGGCCCGGGCAGTAAAAGTTGTTTTCAGTCTGTGTTGCAGGAAGTTGTAAATGTTGAACAATCAGCAAAGACTTTCTGCTCCTGTTCTGTCAGGAAAAGGTTTAAATTCTACAAATAAACAAGGGGAGGGCGAACACACCTTATTGATCATTTAAATGTCAGAAATCGGTCGTAGGCGTCTGTTTGGCAGCCGGCTGGTGCTGGCTTCTCCTCCTGCAGGGACGAAAAGAACGAGTTCAGATCTGAAGCGATGATTCGAGTTTTACATCTTTATTAGAGCATGCACGTAGAGCGAGCCTCTGTCTGGATCTACTACATGTTTTTATGTTTTCTAACTGGGTGTGTCGCGATACGCAGATTAATCTTCACGCTGCAGGAATTTTCACAATGTTCTTTGTTTTACAGTGACTCATCCTGATGTTTTCGTATTTCTCCTGTTAGTTTTTGACATGTTTATGTCTTCGGTATGCTCATTACAAACACACGTTTTATAAAATGCAACACAGACTGCAGAGGCAAAACAAGCTGAAAAAATGTGAATAATGTGCAACGTAACGGGCCGGATTGTCAATTCAAACGTCAGACACATCCCCACTCTGACACAAAACCACAGAAATCCATTTTGCTGTAACGTATTTAAGCTTGCAGAGTTGTAAAACAGCCCATAATGGTTTATCGAAGCTATCAACTGTAATGTTTGGCCAGTTCTCCCCACAGAACAGTGGTAGTTTGCTACGATGTGCCGAATGTCCCTGAATTGGCTTTAATCTCGCCTGTTTGCTGCAGGATTAAGTGACGCCTCTCTGACTGTGTTTTCTGCTCGTTTCCATAAAACTCACGGTGACACAAACTCTGTTTGCGTTCCTCAGAAAATGGCATCATTAAATCCGACAAGGTGTTTGAAGTCATGCTGTCCACAGATCGAGCACATTACTCCAGGTGTAACCCTTACATGGACTCACCACAGTCAATAGGTACGTACCGCCACGTGGGATTATTGATCTGTTAAAAATCTGAGGGATGAACTAACCAAACCCCCTGTTTCTGTTTGAACCAAAAGGCTATCAAGCAACCATCAGCGCCCCACACATGGTATGAATTTTAGATGTTTCTGCACTCGCTCAGTGAAACTTTGAGCTACTTTGATGAAAAGCGGACACAGATGGATGCAGATATAATGTATGTTTCGTTTTGTTTTTGTCGTTTCCTCGTTTCCTCGTCCCCCCCTCTCCAAGCACGCCTATGCACTGGAGCTTCTACACGACCAGCTGTATGAGGGAGCAAAGGCTCTGGACGTCGGCTCCGGCAGTGGAATCCTGTCCGTTTGCTTTGCACGAATGGTGAGCCACACACGTGGCGGGTAAACACAAACAATTTCTCCTTGGTAGCTTTCTGATTTACTCAGTTACGGCACGTCGAGCTGATCGCTGTAGAGGCAGACGTTTGTTTGAGGCCGCTGTTTTAACCGAACGCCACCTCCTTCTGTGCGTTTGCAGGTAGGTCCTAAAGGGAAAGTTACAGGGATCGATCACATCAAGGAGCTGGTAGACGATTCTATAAACAATGTGAAGAAAGATGACCCCAGCTTGATAACATCAGGTCGAGTCAAGCTACTAGGTAGGAGATACTATGGTTTATCATTTTCTTTTCTGAAACGAATGACTTTGTAATGCTCCTCATTGGTGGAAAACATCTGCAGCTCTAAATAACAGAGTAGAAAATACCAACTTTCACCTTCTTTAAGATTAAAATGCAACAAAACCAGGTTCTTACTTAACTTTCAGGAAAAAACTGCTTTAAAAACCAAAATATTCTGTATTATAGTAAGCACCATTTTAGCTATTTCAATAATATATCACAGCAATTTCTTCAGTTATTTAAACTCTTTTAGAATCCACTAAATAAGCCGATCAAACCACATTTGTTGGGTTAATTGTTGACATTTAAAAACCTTCTTAAATTGATCCCAAATGATCAATAAAAGCAGAAAAAAATAATATTTTTGAGCAGTTTGAAGCTTCAGTAACAGAAAACCAACAATATGATGTATCATTACGTAAAGAAGCTGAATGTTTTTGAAATATTTACAGCTAATCTGCAGAGGTGTGCAGTCTGTCTGTTGTGTGAGACAGCTTTTAAATGTGTGTGTGTGTGTGTGTGTTGTAATAAATGATTAGGTGAAATTGGGCAGTGGCAGCAGATGAATGGGTGAAGCAGTAAACGTGCTGAGGGCATCTGTCAGTGTTGTGTTGAGTCTGTCGGTGAAATCCTGTCGTGTTTCAGTGGGAGACGGGCGGATGGGCCACCCAGAGGAGGCGCCGTATGACGCCATCCATGTTGGAGCAGCAGCTGCCTCCGTCCCCCAAGCTGTGAGTCTGTCTGAAAATATCCCTCCTGTTAGAATAAAGGCCAAGCCTAAAACATCAAATGCTTCTGAAAGTAATTACCGCCCGCCGCCGAAGGCCCGTGTCTCTGTCTGTGTGTGTGTTTGTTAGCAAAATATCTCATGATCCAGTGGACGGATTTTAATAAAACTCTCAGACACAACTCACTGGATGGACATCTACAGCTGAAAGTTTCATTAAACCCAGGAGATATTTTGCTAACAGACAAACAAGGTTGACTCCAACACGTAATTAATGATAAAGTTTTAAGCAGAGATCTCTGACTGAGTTAGTATTGGCTGTGGCAGCCATCTTGACTTGTTGGCTCCAAAAGTTATTCACATTAGAGGTACATCCAATAATGATTGTTTCCTGAAAGTTTCACTAAAATATGTCTAGCAGTTCATAAGCTCTTTTCCCAGGAGTGGAAATTACAGCAGCAACAAGGTTACACAGACAAGAAAAACTATAAAAATACAGTAAATATAGCAAATGAGGCAGAAAAGAAACAAAATTACAGAAAAAAAGCATAAAATACAGTAGTCTTTAGGTGGTTTTTCTTGTTAAATTGACTAAATTCTCACAAGATTGTATACTATAGGGTTACTCACCTATGGAAGGATATTCCAGCTATTTTTTTGCGTTTCTTGGTGCAGTTATGACACGCACACGACTCGGGCGTGCTGCTGCAACAAGACGACTGATTCTTGTTTCGACAACGGCGGCAATCGTCCATTAAGTCATACGATTCCTCTAGTTTTAGCTCCGTGATGTACATCCAGTCACTGAAAGCTTCCTTAAAATTCATCCAGTAGTCCATGAGATCGTTTGGCAACAGACACACACACACAGGCAGAAACATTATCTCCCGCCTTCCCCTTTGGGCGGCAGGAAGTTGTCAGATCTCTCTGACCCATTCGCCTCTTCCAGCTCCTGGACCAGCTGAAGCCCGGTGGGCGGCTGATTCTCCCCGTCGGCCCCGCAGGAGGGAACCAGATGCTGGAACAGTACGACAAGATGGAGGACGGCAGCACCAAAATGAAGCCCTTGATGGGGGTGATTTATGTGCCTTTAACAGACAAAGACAAGCAGTGGTCCAGGTGGAAGTGACTTCCTTCTCCCCCTCCTCCCCCTCTCTCCTTCTCACAGTGGCAAAGGTGAAATGGTGTGGCTTGGAGCAGGCAAACGAGCACAAAGGGCTGCATTTTGCTGCTTGTTGACATTTTTTTGCTTCTTCCATACCATACAAACCAGCTGCACGTTTCCTTTTTATCTTTTTTTTTTCCACAACTACTTCCAAATTTGTTGCAGTAAAAATTGCCCCCACTAATGCAGTTTTTGGGACAGTAAGTAGAGCACTGAAAACAGGAGGTTATGCTTGATTTTTTTATTTTATTTTTTATAAAAGCATGATTATAAAACCCAACTCTTGAACTAATTCAGTTTGAATCTTCTGTGAGACATGGACACAAACCGGCTACTGTTTGACTTTCAGCACGACTTAACGTTTTGCATGTGATTCTTCGCTGTTTTCACTCTGACAGCCGTAGTTTTCGCTCATCGCTTTTCTGACGTTTTCTTCTGTTTTTTTTTCCCCGGCAGGGATGAACTCTGAAGAAGAAGACGGTCCATAATCCACCTTTAAGTTTGAACCTGGAAGAAACTCGGATGGGGGGGGAGGGGTCGAGGGTCGCACAGGCCTTGACATTTCATTTAAAGCATAAGAAAACGTGCCGTTTTTGTTTAAGTCAAACGAGGAACTGGAGCACCGGCGCTGACGGCCCTGGAGGGGCTGCGAGGAAAGACTGCTTGAAGCTCGACGCAGAAATATTCAAGATGGGCTTTTTGTTTTGTTTTTCAGGCCTACACGTGTTTGGTTATACAATCTTATTAACTGCTGGATTTAAGTTTTTTTTTTTTTTTTTTT
>NC_051448.1:4257792-4266610 GCF_001649575.2 Kryptolebias marmoratus
GTGTGTGTGTGTGTGTGTGTGTGTGTGTGTGTGTGTGTGTGTGTGTGTGTGTGTGTGTGTGTGTGTGTGTGTGTGTGTATCATCTAACTAGACCTTTCTGCTAAAATCCGAGCTTTCTTTCCCTGCCAGCAGTATTAGTCACACAGACAGGCGACACGTTGGCTGATGTCACACGTTAAACACACTAACAGCACCAACACGCATGAATGCGCAGGGCTGTGCTTCCCACCCGGTGACGCGTTGTTTTCCCGCCGCTGACCGACGGTCGCTGCTTTGCCAAAATAAACTTCAACATAAAGCAACCGAATGTCTGTTTTCTTGAAGACGACGAAGAACAACAAACAAAAAACCCACAACATGACAAAGAAAGCACATTTTATTTTGTGTGATTGATGATATTTGGCTTTCACAATCTCTGAAATGGCATATGACAATAAAGAGATGCTTATGTTTATTTTTGTCTCTGTTGGATATTTGTGTGCAGGTTTCAGCTGGAGTCACAGCTTAAACTAATAATAAATAATCAACGTATTGATCAGCTCTGGGTAACTTCTGCTTCTGTGGAAGTCAAAAATCTCTCAAACTCAACATACACCACTTTTTTATTCCATAAAAAGAAATATCAGATAAAAGACATCACTTTGAAAGAACATAGTTCTGCGTTTTTATGTATTTTATATATATATATACTGTTTGCTTTTTTAAAGAAAAAAGAAGTTGTAAAAGACAGAAATATAAATAAACAGGATACGTTATGGCTTTTATGATTTCGACCCGACAGAGAAATGAGTGTTGCTTCGACAGGCGGCAAAGGGGGGAATGTGAAGAGCAGATATGGCAATTTATTGACACCTGGTGGCAGAAACAGCCTTTTGTACACAAATAACTAACTTATAATTTGTTTTACAGTATGTACCAATGTCTAACGAGAAAATAAAAAATTATAATCTTCACTTATTCACAATTGGATTCTCTTAAAGACAATAAATATTACGACTCAAGCAGCTGAATGTTTTGGATAAATCAGTGTTCAGATGTTTTCAGGACATTAAAGCGTTAGGACTTTCCCAACCTGAAATAAAAACAAATTCAACACAAAGTTCAGTTCAACGCATTCGAGCAGCCGCTTCCTGTCGGGCTACAGGTACATGCCGTTGATGAGGTAATCCGACTCCTCCGTGGTCAGGGGTCGAGTTTTCTTCAGCTTGTGACGGACGAGTCTGAGCCGGCAGCCGATCATGAGCAGCAGGAGAGCCGTGATGAAGACGCCGAGCGCCAGAGGAAGAATGGCTCCTGGAGGAGGAAACAGGAAGTGAGGACGACGACGTCTACAGCCGGACATACGACCGCAAAGACGAGAGAGAAACCAGCTGAATGACGGCTGAACGACTACTGAATGATGGCTGTAAGGCTGCTGAAAAGAGCTGAAGAAGCTGAAAGGAAATTCCAGGTAAAATATGCAACAGAAGCTAAAACAAGTTAAACAGATGAAAGCTAAAATTATTTTCATCTGTGGTGAAGGGTAAAATTAGGAAACTAGCTACAAACTAAAATTAGAGAAACAGCTAAAAGCTAAAAGGAGCATAAAGCGAGTAGATTTTAAAGAGAACGTTTTGAAGGACATGAAGAAATCTCGATGCGTTTCTTTGGGGAAAACGTTTGTAAATAAAGTAAATTACACAAAGAAAAGTCGACACTCCTGATCAGCCTGATTAAAACAGCTCCAGGTTTACAGAAGTGGTTCGTGTGTGAGCGCCCACTCAGAGGCTGGTTCTGACCTGACTCTGGGACCAGGTGTCCCCCCATGACGGGGACTGGTTTGGAGACGGGGCTGTCGCTGTCTGCTTGGCCTTTGGAGACTTTAGGGGCAGCTTGAACCAAACCAGACAGAATATCAGTCAGTAAACGCTGAACGGAAAGGAGAACCTCCTGATCTTCAGGTGAACTCACCTGTCTCGGTCCGTTTGGTGACTGGGTCAGCTGCACTCGGTGGTTTGAAAGCTGGACCTGAACAAGTCGTTACTGTTAAACTCGTCTGATCTTTCCGATTCACAGCTGGGCTGAAAACTGAAAGAGGAGCGGGTTCTTACTTTTCTGTACGCATTCACTGATGCAGTCAGCCTCCTGGAGGAAGTTGTTGTGGTTGCCCTGGCAACCACCGTACAGGAAGTGTTTGCATCCTCCGTCCTTCTGGTCGTAGTACCACCGCGGGAAGGTTCCCTTACACGGGCCGACAACCGGCGCTGCAGAACACGGATCTACAGGAAACAAACGTCCAGATGTGCTTTATGACTTCAAACCACAAACATGAGTAATCACGTCAGAAACTAGCAGATTTAAACATTTAAAGATTTTATTCTAAACAATATTTTATTATTCTTTAATCGGCTGCTGCTGAAAGTTGCAGGTGGACGATGTCTTTCTCTGTGAGTTTGTGTGTTAGCAAAATATCAGATTTTTAATTAAACTCCCAGAAAGTAATCACTGAATGTCTGTCTACAACTTTAACCTTTCAAGTCAAACCTATTCAAGATGGCCGCCTCAGTCAGCTGACCTTAAAGAACAAAAATAGCTGCAACTCCACCGGTTTTGCAGATATTGTGCTGAAACCCGGTGTGGTAGTAGCTGAGAGTGGTCCCCAGAAATCACAACATGAACGTCTAATGTTTGGACCCAATTCAAGATGGCAGCCACAGTCAACCGACCTTAAAAAACATTAATTAAATGGCTAAAACTCAGCCAGTTTTATAGATACTGAGCTAATTTTTTTTTGTGGTAGTAGCTGAGAGTGATCCTCATCGCACTCTGAGAGTGACGTCTCTCAGGACATTCTGCACCCGAGTCTTAAACTCTGTCCTTCAGGGGACTGTTCTTCACTCCCTCTGTGTTCACTGTTTGAAGCCACCAGAAGCTGTTTGTTTGTTTTCGTGTAAATCTGCAGGATCAGCAGCTCCTGAACTTCAAACCTGATTATTTTTAAACCTTCATGCATGTTTTATTCTTCGACAGATGATTGGACTTTGTCTGCCATTAGCAAAATTTAAAAAAAAGAGAGTGAATCAAACTTAAAATGGTTAAAGCAACATTTTTTCCCTCCATGTTTTGAGCCTTTGTGGACTAAATAACCCCCCTCTGGTCATGATATCCTCCTTAAAGGAGCCTTTTGGCCGGACGCAGACGGACTCAGGGATCGGATGGCAGCGGGGACAGAGGAGCTTTGTTCCGGCACTCAGAGGGGAAGCAGGCAAAGAGCTGCTTTCCCAGGGAACCCAGAGTGGCTCTTTGGCTCCACCAGCCTCTCGCGCTCAGAGCCACGACTCAGCGCCATGACTCAGCGCCGCCCACAGGCTTCATGTGCCTCGACGCCCGGACACATGCTACCGTCCCCTCTGCTGCGCTGATGACTCACGCTCAGGCGGCTCAGCAAACATTTTAACAGGACAAATGTTTGCAGATTTCAGCTTTGTTATCATCGCACCACGAGGGATTTTTTATGGCGCTACCCAAATAAAAGAACTCCCCAGCTGACCTTGGCCAGCAGAAGCCTCCTGATCACCGGGGCTGTGTGGCGGAGCAGCCTGGCTCCTGTCCACTGCTGACAGGACAGTCTTCCTGGATCCAGCTGGGACCACGGGGGGGTCCTCGGCCTGCTCTGTCTGAGCTGCAAGCTTCTGGGGGCTGGGTGGGTCCACGGGGTGGGTCACCGACTTCCTGCTGCTGTCAACTACAAAAAAACACAAGAAAACAATCAATCAGAGGGGAAGTGTTGAAGCGCGGAGCATGTTTTCATCAATAAAAATAAATAAAACACTGTCACAGGCACGACTAACTCGAGTTCATGAAAACTAAATCATACAGTTTGTGCAAAAGTCCTCATCGGAGCGGTCGGGACAGTGTTGCCTCCCGTCGCAGGCGTAGG
Organism: Kryptolebias marmoratus; assembly: GCF_001649575.2. Taxonomy (NCBI): domain Eukaryota; kingdom Metazoa; phylum Chordata; class Actinopteri; order Cyprinodontiformes; family Rivulidae; genus Kryptolebias; species Kryptolebias marmoratus. The sequence goes on from NC_051448.1 coordinate 4,261,712, forward strand.
AGATGTCGATGCAGCAGCCATCGTCACACTTGAACTGATACTTGGAGCAGTCACCGGTGCACACTGAGGACACAGACACCTTCTGTTACAGCGGGTTAATAATCCCATCAGCACCACAGGACAAACATTACTCCAGAAGAGAAGCTGGAGCAGAGAAATACATGTTGTGGTGAGACTCTGACCTTCTGCTTGGTGCTTCGGAGCCAGGACAGTGATGGAGACGTTGTCTGAGCTCTTCTGTCCGGCCGTGTCGCTGACCGTCATCATGAAGGTGTAGACGCCCTCCTGCAGACCGCCGACCTTCAGCAGGCCCACGTGGGTCGCCTGCAGCACAGAAAACTCCACTAATTCAGCCAAACGATCTGCAATTATTAGATTTACTGACATCATAACTCTAAACTGTCCCAAGGTGTGAGGAGGAGCGTGAATGGTTGTTTGTCTCGTTTGTCTCTATGTGTCCCTGTGATGGACTGGAGACATGTCCAGGGTGTCCCACACCTCTCGCACGGTGACTGCTGGAGATCGGCACCAGCTCCCCGTGACCCGGACAGGAGAAGCGGGTAAAGAGGATGGATGGATGGATGCATTACTAACATCATTTAGGCTTTTTAGGAACATTTTGTAAAGTTTATGATTAAAGTTAACCCAACAAATACGTGTTTTTAACAGTAAAAAGACAAATTTAGCGTCAGAGAATCATGATTGTCGTTTCACATTCTTGCTCCCAGCTGCCTGTGAGTTATAACAGTTATTATAAAATAAAAATACACCGTGAGGCCTGCTCGTGCTGCGGTGTGGACAGAAAAACAAACTAATCTCTAAAGATAAAGTGTTTTTTTATGGAGCTGTGCAGACAGGCCGGTTTATTGACTTAATGCAAATAATCAGGCTTTTTGTCCGCTGTTGTCTGTGAGGACAAAGACGGACTATTCATGGTCACATGCAAACGTTTACAACATCTGACTCTTAGAGAGGAGATCAACGAAGCTGCACGCGAGCGCCGTCTTAAATTTACTCTTTCAGAGTTTGTTTTGGGAGATTTTATTCCCACCTGGACCACCGATTTAAACACTGTCAAGCCGGTGTGGAGACTTTAGATGTTCCACTGTGTGTAAGGGAAGGATTCATATTATTATGTAGTTTATCGGCCCTCCAAGCCATTGCTAAAGACGCTGCAGGGGAGCTCTCCTGACAGAAAACATGCCCAGGTGGGCAAAGAAATAACATGCACAGCCTACAATGCAGTTTTACAAGCCGTGCACATAAATAAACTGATTTTCTAACGTTCTGGCTGCAAACACTTGTATATTTTTCACAGTACTGGTCAAGTTGGATTCGCTAACCCGTGCCTTTGTGTGTCAGATTGTTTTCAGGGATGTTTGAAGCTTGAACCCACCTTCATACTGATGGCTGAGTCTCCCTTGAGAAGAGTCCACTCGTAGTGGGTGATCCCGTGGTCGTCCACGCTGCCCCTCCCGTCCAGGACGGCCCAGTCCGTGGGCAGCTGGATCACCACGTCCTGCCCGGCGTCGCTGCGAGGAGGCTCATCCACCTCTGTGAAAACGAACCACGGTTCAATCAGCCGCTCAAACAGCTTTACACGTGTTCTTTTATTCTGTCAGAAGGTAAATAAAACAAGCTCTTCTAATTGAATCTGAGTAAAAATAGTGATAATTGTGTTATTTTTAGAAAGTAAGTGAATATTTAAAGAGGCTGAAGGCTTGGTTGGAGCTAGAGCTGACAACTAAATGACAGAAATAATCGTTCTTTTTCTGCCACTATATTTAAAATCATTGATATTAGAAGTTATGACTTTTAGCTCTTTGCTGCAAACGTGACAAACTAAAATGTTACCACGCTAACATGACGCTACTAACAATGTTAATGTGAGTTTTTCTCCTGCTGATATCGACACCAGTCTAACAAACTAAACTATAACAACAATTCGCTTAATTTAAATAAAGAACTTGGACACTTAAAATAACATATAAAGGAGCATTCTCACTTAAAAGAGACGAAATAATGGGCCGCAGTGAGCTGGTTGTAGATGACAGACCGAACGGATTGTTGATTTTATTTTAAAAAGTGGCCGATATCGGCCGACCGATTAACGGCTCTGCCTCTAATAAACGCTCATCAACGTGTTAACAGAGAGGCATTTTGAGTAAATCACGTGTTGCCAAATAAAAAGGTGGAAAACCACACAGACAGCCATCGTTTCAACCAGCTGATCTTCTGATTAACATGAACAGAAACGCAGTTATTATGAATTATTACTGCTGTCACCTCAGATAAACAGAATCAGGTGAAACATGAATAAACTGCATTTGATGGATGTTTTTTTTTAGCATAAATTTAGTTACTAATTATTCTGATTGTTCTGTAAGATAAAATCTTTATAGACGCCACAAATGGAGAAAAACAACTCCTTACTGTGTCCACGACTGGAGTCACAGGTTAAAAAAAAAAACCCAAAACAACACCTGCTGCTGTTCTCAGCATCCTGATCTCCGTCTGCAACACAGAACCTGAAAGGTCAATCATTAATCTGCCTTTTCAGGACAGAAGCAGGAGATTCAGTTCAGACCTTTACACAGCAGAAAATAAAGTATAGTTGGACTATAATCCTAAAAATAATCCCTTTTACAAACAATAATATCAAAACAGCAGCAAGAAACACCAACTTTCCACTTCTAATACAATGTACAAATGTGCTTTTAGTTAAAGGAAAGAAAGCAGATATTACTTCATTTATTGCATGTTTAGTTTTATCAAGGATTAAATTTGGAAATCAGCTTTTTGGCAAAACAACCTCTCCGTCTTGCAGAAACTACCCATCGGATGCACGTCTACAACCACATCCACGTGAGTCAACACAAGCATGGTTTTACAGACATCGAGCTGAAACCACAATAATTCACAACCAAAACATTATTAAGCTACACCTCTGAGTCCACTCGCTTTGAAAACGGTCAAACTTCTAAACCTTCTTTCCACGTTTTGGGTTTTAAAAAGGAGACATCCTGACGCTTGGATCCAGCTCTTCGAACCATGAAGCATACAGGCAGCTCTGATAAGGATATTTTATTTTATTGACAACATTAGGGCGTGAAAGGTGCCAACGCTCCAACAAATAACAAGGTTCTTTGTTCTGTTCTTGTCAAATAAATTTAAACTAAACTAAATGTTCAGTTTGTGCCTCCTCCTAATTCTTTTATAAATGAATCACTTGTCTTTTTATAATCGTGCTTAACAGCTGAAGGCATAAAAACAGAAGCTTCCGGCTCGTAAGCGGCTGAGACGGCTGATCGGTTTGTTGGGAAGGTTTTTACTGCTGGAGAAAACATGAAGTCAGCTGAACGGACAGGAAGAGTCATCAGGAAACTGTTTCCTGCTGTTCATCATCCTCATCATCGTCGGTTTGAGCTGCAGCTCGGCGGACAGAAGAACGACTTACAGCTCTGATTTCTCCTTTATATCATGATCTTTTTAAACTGGGAACATTTCCACCTAAGTTAGGCGCAGACACTTCTTTGGATTCAACGCAGTCTGCTGGCTTCCTTTTTTAACTAACCGGCTTTTTTGTTGGGACATGGCACAATTTAAATAAACTGAATTGAACTGAACTTCTTTGGGTGTTGCCAACAATGCAAATGATGCCAAGAGAAGATGAAATCGGTGTCTGAAAAATCGGTATCGGCAGGTCGGAGCTGAACAAATATCGGCCCACAAATCGGTGCATCTGCAGATAAAACAACATTATAACCTGGGATAAAATGTATCTGTCTATAATAAGAGTCAGAGCTAATATACCTACTTTATGGGGTGTTAAGTCGTGTTTCTAAAAAAGGAAATATTTAATGTTTTATAACTAACTGAAGAGCTTCATAGCTGGCACTTCACTCGAGCTTCTTCTCTAATCAAAAGTAAAATAATTGAATTAGTTTGTGCTAACTAAGGCTCCCACCTGGTTGGGTGTCCTCCTCCTCGGGGTGCGCAGGCCTCCCGGAGGTGCCGTTCGGAGCCCGGCTGTAGGTGGTGAAGCCCTCCTGCGGAGCGAAGGAGCAGATGTTCCTGCTCCTGTAGGTGCAGTTGAACAGGTAACAGCTGAGGCTGTCCCCGGGCCTCCTCGGGTCCTCCTGCACCACCGCCACCGTGCAGTGCGGCTGCGAGCAGCAGGCGTGCACGCAGTCCCGCCAGGTGTACACCCTGTCCGGAGCCAGCAGGAAGGTGGCCCCCTGCTCGATGGAGGCCTTCGTCCGGATGATGCGCTCCCCGACGGCGCTGAAGTCGCCCACGCAGGCGTCGGTCACCTCGGCCGTCCTGTACGCCTGGTCCTGCTGGAGCTGCTTTCTGAACTCCTCCAGGAGCTCCTCCACTCCCGAGATTTTGGACTTCAGGTCTGAAATCTGAGAGGACCGGGCGTGGACTGGGTTCGCAGCGAGCAGCAGGACGACAGCGGCGGGCAGCAGCAGCAGCAGCGGCCGCCGGGGATAACGGAGCAGAGCCATGTTGGTTCACGCGGTCAAGCGGCGTCTACCTCTCTGCCTCCGGGCTTCCCGGTCATCGAGGGTCCCTCTCAGCACCGGAAGCCCTCCGACGTAAAAAAACAAAACAAAACAAAAAACCTGGTGGCGAATTTAAAACACAAATTTTACACCGAGAGCCACGGAGGAGACGTTCGTCCTCTGAAGATGCTGAAAATCTGCTGTTGTCATGGTGAGGGAGGGAGGGCCGCGAGAGCAGAACGCGGTGACGTCACAGAGATAAACAAACATGGCGCCGAGCGGAGCACCTGCTGCATCCCTGCTCGCTGCCGTTTGGAGCGGTTGTTTTTCCAACTGTTATCTGTTTAAATATTTATTTATATATATATATATATATATATATATATATATA
>NC_051448.1:4266729-4317114 GCF_001649575.2 Kryptolebias marmoratus
AAAAAAAAAAAAAAAAAAAGTCAGTCAGTCTTTTTCTCCTGAGTCCTGAGCTTTACTTGGTATGCTTTTTTTACATTCCCCTAGCTATTTGAGATAATAAGGACCTCATAAGCATAAAAATAAACACTGTTTATCAACAATTAGCCGAATACTAAAAAATAAAACCTAATCTTTGTGAGAAAGGACAGCCGATCTAAGTTGAAAAATATTAACGAAAGGGACAAGCTTCAATAATGTTAGTCGTAACAGGAGCTGTAAAATAAACTAGATAAACTGCATTTTCTGTAAAAAAAAAACAGGGTGAATGCTGAGTGCTCAAAACTTTGATGAAATTTGTCAAAGCTGAAACAAAATTGTTTACGTTAAAACCAACAAAACAGCTAAAAGACAAAATTGCAAACTGAGTAGCTAAAAGCTAACACCATTAAAACACAGATGAAGAGCTAAACATAACTCATAGCTAGTGTTTTGCTAAAACTAATAAAACAGTAGCTAAAGGCTAAAACTGATTTCAAAAAGCACAAAGTTTGTCCAGGACCTAAAGAGTTCTCCATCCATTTCAAATAGCAAAAAACTGTAAAGTTTGATATTTCAAAAAGAACAAAAGTTACAGGAAACAAATGTTGAAGCCGTCGTGTCCTGAATGAGCTGAATGTTTTGATATTTAAACAGTTAAAACAGCTGAATGTTTGCTGAAGGAGTTGGTTCAGAATATCTGGAAAAAACTATAAAGAGGAAAACAATGAAATGCTGACTCAGCATTCACACAGTTAAAAAGAAAAAGCTAAAAATCAGAAGATGATGCCGTAACATCCATATTGTAGTGTTTTTGAAATAACCTAAATATGACAACATGCTGTAAATGATCCCTCAGCGGTCTGTCAGGACGCCTTCCACACAATTATTTCAATTTCAACATGAACCTTTTTATTTAAACAGTGACACAAAAGATTCTTGAAACGTTTTAGATTAAAAAAAAACGAAAACAAAAATGCATGATCGGGTCACCCATTTCTGAGAAAATGGATCAAAACAGGCTCCTCCATGAGAAATGTTTGCATTTCAGATTTTTCACAACATTTTGAAGCTTCACAGGCAGGAGAAACACTTCATCAGTGAACAACAACAAAAGCAAACGATCCAATGATGGAAAATTAATTACTGACTAAATATCTTCTTTTATGATTTGTGAGACTAGAAAATACAACTATATACAATAAATGTTTTCCATGTATTTCATTATAGACTTGGTCCAATTTACATGAAGACTTTACTCCGTTTACCGTCGTCTTCCAGAAGGTTTATGAATTATAACAATATATTCCCATAAAAAAAATTAAATGTAGAAGGAAATGTGTAAGAAAGAAACCACATTTAAATAAAAACGATAAAAAGAGCCATGCTCCGAATCAAAGCAAAAAAAATTAAATAAAATCCATTTAAATAAAGTAGTGATGAAATAAAATGAGCACAGATGTCAAACGTAGTATTTTGTATCTCAGGCTTGTTAGAAAATGGTCGTTTTTTGTTGTTTCTTTGTAAATGAAACATCTTGTAAAGACAGGAGAAAATGTTCGTTTTAAAATGTCTCCAATAGTTTTCGTTTCTACCATCAAATATACTTTTAATCATCTGTAACAAAAGCTGCGTTGTATCCAACAGGCATAACAAAACTAGTGGCACTTCTTAGTAATTGTTGCTTCAACGTCGTCGTTTTGAACTTTATAAAATCCTCCTGGAGGTCCTGGTGAGGTTGGAAAGCTGCCCTGCGCTCCCGGCGGACTGCAGGTGGGGTTTTTTCTCCTGAATGTCTCGTTCCTATAAATACTGAGGTAAGAAGGAACGCCGCACTTCTGCGACGGACCGGCTCCGCGTCGGGCTTCAGGCCGGCTTCTTCCTGTAGTCCGTGATGGACTTCCAGAGTTTACACAGGACGCCGCCTCTGCCAAGTTCAGAGATAGGGCGCCGTTAGCTTCAAAATACACAATTTTGTTGTTTTTGCCAGAATTTCAGTTTATTTAAATGGTTCAAAATTCTAAACAAAATAGAAAAACGCATCATAAAACTATCAGCTACAGCAACTCTGACTCAAATAAAGGCGGCTCTTGAGCCTCATATAAAAACACAAACGATTAATTTTGCAGAATCTGCAAAAAGCTGATCACAAATTATGTGATGTTAGCAAAATATCTCCTGAACCAAAGAACAAATTTGAATGAAACTTGCAGAAAGTGATCAATGAACGTACATCTACAGCTGATTTAGAGTCAACTTGATTTAAGATTGCGCCACAGCCAACTATAAATAAAAAAAAACTCAGATTTTTACCTAAAACTTGTTGTGGTAGTAGCTGAGAGTCATTCACCGGACATATTCTGAGCGCTAACAGATTGATTTACCACTAATTATTAGCAAAATATCTCATCAACCACCAGGCGGATTGTAATGAAACTCTCAGGAAGTAATCACCGGACGTACATCTACAACTGATTAACTTTTGGAGTCAATTCAAGATGGCCGCCACAGCTAATCAACATTAGCCAGCAGAGAAACGGCCATAACTCATTCAGTTATACAGAAATAGAACTAAAACTTGTGGTAGTAGCTGAGAGTCATTCACATCACATATAATGTTATTATCAAGGTTTGACCAAAACTCTAATATGAAAGGCGGCAGGCGAAATGCATGCCTTCAAGGAACTTTAACTTTTTAATATTTAAATGACAGGACTTTTTCCGTTCTTAATAGATAAAAACATATATTGGAAAAACAATTACATAAGCTTGACGGGTTAAACTAAAATAACTGAAAGCTAAAACAGACACCGCAGAGAGAAACAGACTCAACCCAAAAACAACTCTCTGATGTAACAAAGCACCTAGAAACCTGAATATTATACTTATTTTAGCTTTAATTTAAAAGGTATTAAACCTGAATCCAGTGGGTTTTTTTAGATGGGGAAATAATTTAAAGATGTGCAAGATAGAACTTCCACAAATGTCTTCAATCATGTATGTTTTTAAAGAAAACGACCACCGAGAGACGCCAAATGTTCACAAATATACGCAGCTTCTGCTTTTCTATCTGCTCGGTTTTCATGTTGCTCCTCGACTGTAATGAGCCACAAGTTGGAGGAAAGCATTTAGAGTTTGATGGATTCTGTGTAGGAGCTCCATGGTTAAAATGTTCATCACACAGAAGCTTTTGGTGCCTCTGAGAACAACCAATTTGTAAAGCTGTCGTCGCAAACATCAGGAAACAACAAAAAAAACGACTTTCTGCAACGTGCAGCTGTCTCAGCTTCACTTCTGTATTCCTTTAACAGATACAAGAGTCAGCGCGTATTTCTGCCACTTATAACAGAAGTGAAACTGTTCCATATCTATTGTATATATTTTAGAAAAAGATCTTTTACCTACCTGAGTCTTAAGCTCTTCAGATCATCTCTCGTCACGTAATGGAGGATGTCGTTCAGCGTATACTCCTCGTTCAGTATCTGCAGAGAAGGATGAGGGAAATTAATGCTGCTGTGCTTCAACTATAAAAGCACTTACTTTGATTCTGAAACAGTCCCGACCGGAGGATTACAGATTTGATAGAAAGGATAGTTTTAAGGATCAGCAGCGGACACCCACCCTGTCTATAGAGTCCTGGTCGGCACCGTAAAGCCTCAGCCAGCTGCTCAGCTCCGGGTCTTCGGTTCTGTCTGCAGCCGGACTCCTCTGCTCCTGCAGGCACTCGGACGTCGTTGGGCTTTCTGGATTTAGAACAAAAAAGAAAAAAAAAATCACTGCCCTGCTTAAAATGAACAATAAAACAGGTAGAAAAAAAAAGCCTGAAAGTGGAAGAACTGCAGCTCCTAAAAACCTTAATTATCAACACACGACAACCTCAAGGAGGATTAACTGAATGTAAAACAAACTGAATATCAGCAGATTAATCTTGATTTGTCGAACTAAAGATGACAAATTTGACATTTCTTGTCTTTAATGAGATACTCACACTGAGCATCTCAAATTAAGTTAAATATTTTGGTCATTTGTTAACAGATGATGAAAAAAAAACAAAAAATATTTATCTGTATTTTTAATTTTTTTTAAGATTTTCAAATCTCCTGGAAGATTATTTTAAAAAAAAGGTCACCGACTCATTCCTAACACAAGGTCTATAATAAGTTAGAAACCAAATTAAAAGCTCTGAGTTTTTTAAATTTTACGGAGGTGGCAGCGCCTGGATTCTTTTCGGCTCCCGAGTCTTGTTTTTACAGGAAAAAACAAAATAAAATAAATCAGTTTTTATCAACACCAGCTACAAATCAAGACTGGTCACAGTCATTCCCAGTTCATCTCAGCCTCCAATTAATGATTTAGCACAAATATATATCAGCAAACTGCATCTGTTGAACTCATTTTTACAATCCTCAGATTTTGTTTTTGTTTCAGCTGCCGGCCTGAATGAATCCGAGCGTCATGTTAAACACAAACACTGAACACAGCCGCAGAAATGTACCAACCGTCACAACAACAAGACGCAGCCTTTCCGTCAGGATGGATACAGAACTCACAGCAAACTGCTGCTGGAAATCTTTAAACCTGAACGTCTGGAAAGGAAAAGGAAAACTTCCCAGATGTCACGACTTGTTTAAAGTCTCAGCGGGGCATTCTCCGGCACCGATGCTTTTCACACTTTTGAAATCAACTCGATCTGAAAGAATCTGAGGCAGACTGGAAGCTGCAGCGGTTTTACGACCACAGAGTGTAAAAAGATTATTTTCTAAAACGTGCAGACCTGCGGGCTCAGATCGCATCTTCAGCAGCCGGATCTCTTGCTCCCTCTCCTCCAGCACTTGTTGCAGGATGGCCTGATACTCCCGCTCCTTCTGCAGCAGCTCCTCCAGCAGCCTGGAACCAAACAAAACACGAAAGCAGCATTTGTTTCACAGATTCTGACCAGAACTGACCAGAACCAGCAGCTGATAAATGAGGAGGACCGGCCCGGCTACCTGTTGGTCTCCAGCTTCATCCTGCCCAGCTCCATGCTCACGGAGCGCTGTGCATTGTGGGATTCGTGCGACACGGTGGAGCTCAGCGTGCTGACTCCTGAGGTGGCCACGGTGTCGTCGTGAGTGGCGACGGCAGGCGCTCGGCTCTGGTGGGCGGAGCTCCGACCGGGCTCGCCGTCATAGTCGAGGTCCTCCTGATCGGCCGGGTCGCTTTCCGAGGCCAGGCTGAAGTGAGGCCTCAGCTCTGAAAACGAGACACAGTGTCACAGTGTCCAAAACGAAACAAAAGAAACAGAAAACTAAAACAAAGGAGCGAAAACGAAACAAAAATGAATCAAAACAAACAAAACAAATCACCATATTAAAGTACAAACAGGATACAGTGCAGGTTGGAAAGTTTTAAAGAGTCAAAATCTGTCAAAAGTTAAGATAAAGAGGAGTTCTGTATGCTGTATTAAAACCTTAAAATAATCCAGATTTAACAGATTAAGGAAAAGTTGTGATCTTCGGGTCGCTTAGTCTGCTTTAAAATCAGACATAAGGGTTCGAGAAGGCGATTACTTGTTAGTTAAAATCAATAAAACGTTGACTCGCTGTGGGGGAACTTCTTCATTTCATAATTTTATTGGTTTCTGTAACACATGACGGCATCTTTACTGTAATCTGCTGCTTTCCAGATAAGATGAGTGCTTCCTAAACACTCAGATGGGACTCAGAGTCAATAACAGCACTTCAGCTAATATAAGAAGTCGATGTAACATCTAGGAATGGTTTAACAGCTAAATCAAATTGTATATTTTTCAAAGCACAGCTCAGCTACCAGTTTGTTTCCCTGAGTAAGAAAACCTTCTATCAGGCATTTTAGCCGTCGTCTCTTTATTTTCCTAATTAAAGCTCAGCTCTGTGATCAGACAGGCTTCCCCGAGGGGGGCTGGTTAAACTCGTTTACAGGCGCTCTGTTCGAGCTCCTAATGATGCTACCTGGCACCAGGATGGTGATGGCCGTCTGCACAGCTTTCCGGATGATGTTGTCCAGGGCAAACATCCAGTGAGGCTTGATGTTGTGGTTTCGCAGCACTTTGTTCACCTGTGAAGATTTGTATACTCAGAACACAACACTGAATACAGTTGTTTAAATCGTTAACTCTCTTATTTTTCTCAACACAGTTTGCTCAATAAAGTTTTTAAAGCATCACACTCTTTTTTTTTTTTTAAATCATGCACTACAAATGCAAACTTTCCATCGAGTTGTTTTGATGCTCTGGTGACCAACAGGAGGCATCAGAGCTCCAGTTTCCATTTTTATATTATGCAATGGAACATACAAATATGAAAGCATCTATTTGTTCATGTGTCATTTCATCTGCACTTCACAGGGAGACAGCTGATGATCCATTTACAGATCATTACTCCCAGCAGAGCCTCGTTTTTATTGACGCTTATTAGTATTTTACAGCTGCCTGTCTGATTGTGGGAAGATAAAAAATAAAAAAATAGGCCGGCTGCTCTCTGCACCTGATGTAAAATACCAGCTTTTGCATTTAAGTGTTCACGAGGCACCTCTGTCTACAAAACAAGGATGAGTAATAGGCAGGAAGTTACATGACTCAGGGGTATTTTATTTGTGTGATTTAAATTTAAACCACTAAGAGACTGTAAATGGATAGGTTAACCGTTAGCATGAAAGCTACACGAACTATAGAAATAGTCTTTTCTGTGAAAATACAGTGGAAATGCTGAGTGCTGAAGGCCTTTAAAGAAACCTGCTGAAGAAGCTGAAACTGAGCTGTTAAAGCCAAAAGAAGCAGAACAGTAGCTACAAGATAAAAAGAGCAAAATGAAAAAAAAGCTAAAATAGAAAGAGATGAATAAGACAAAAATGGATCACATAGACTTAAAAGGAACAATGTTTGTGAAAGAATTAAATAAATCTGTCTTTCTATATGAAAAATCTTTGCAAATAAAAGGTAAATGTTTTGAAAAGTATAAAAATTACAAAAAGCAAATCTCCTGAGTGAGGAGATGCAGAAGTAGTGAGATGTGAAAAAAGGAAGAAAAGACAAAAGGACGAAGAGGAAGAGGATCACCACAGTGTGAACGCTCAATCAGGAGTCACACCACAGCGATCCCAGGTTCTGTTGACACTCACAGCATCCTGGAAGCTGAACAGCACGACCTGCAGCTGGCTGATGGCGGTGCTGTCGAAGTCCAGCTCCAGCTTCAGCTGAGACAGGGTGCCGGCGATAATCTTCCTGTCCGCCATGCGGACGAAGTCGGCCAGGCTCACCATGAGGGTGGAGATGTGCTGAGGCTTCAGCTTGATCTCCTCGGAGCCCTGGAGGTTAAATACAAGAACACGGAGACGTGTTTGTACGTCACAGAAGCACATCGGACCACCGTCCCTTCCCTCCCATCACCAACCTGTGTGAGGGCCTCCATCAGGTTGGCTACAACCTTCTCCCGATCCTCCGTCAGGATTTGGTGCAGGGTGGCTCGCCTCTCGCTGTCCTTCCGAAGCATGAAGAAGCCCGTGTCCTTCTCTTCGGGAGACGGGGGGGCACTGTGGTCCTCAAAGTTCTCCACTGGGATGCTGAGAAGAAACAAATATTCAAAAATGGGATTGACTGAAAGGTTTGTCGGGTCTTTGGTGCCTGGTTGGATCTAATCTGTCTTTTGTTTTGGTTTATTTGATCAAACGTGAAACAAATACAGATTCTGTGTTCAAAGCTTCTGTGATTCTTTGAGATGATGGTTCTTTTTACAATTTATTTTCAATGAAATTCATTCAGGATTTTTTTAGCAAAAATCTGGAAGATGGCCTTGACTAGAAACAGTTCCTTTGTGCTCTAAATCTGAAAAAATTAAAAAACTTTTTTCTGTCTTTGTTAGGTGAAAGCCGGGTTGGCGTCGTGGCCGAAAGGCTTTCATGATCGCAAAATAATAATCACAATATCAATCGAAATATTGCCATTACACAGCAATCAAGAAAACGTAAGAAGCTGCAAGGGTTCAAACCAAATATAATAGCTCCAGTGCATTTTTTATGCTTTTGATCATAAATAATTTCTATTTGAGCTCCCCTAAACCCTCCCCTGCTACCTGACTCTCATAAATCAACAAAGATATGAGGTTCTAAGTGAAACAAAGCGACTCATTTCTGTTCGCTTCCACTCGTTCTACCTGAGGAAGAGGGACCGCGGCCCCTTCACGTCCCTCTCGCTGTAGCACTTGACGCTGGGCTTGAAGATGAAGGGGTTGGCGTTGAGGTCGTTGTCGGGAGAGACGGAGCCGTACTCGCTGCTGCTGCTGGTGTCCTCCACCACCACCGGCACGGGCAGGGAGATGCTGCGCAGGTACTCTGCAGGGCGCCACACACGCAAGTCAAAACGAGAAGCGTCTCCAGCTTTTACTCACGATTCTGACCGGGTCGGAGGGAGGCGCTGCTTTAACTTTTTAAGGAATAAGCCGTTTGTTCCTAAACACTGTCAAGCACCTGGAGACATTTACTTTAACATCTATTTTGAGTTCTTGGAAAGAGGGGAAAATGTGGAGCAGACAGATGTGCCAACCAGAGGTGGACAAGTCTGAAAATATGTGTGCAAAACACGAAATGAACTCACCTGATCCTGAGGACGGAGCTACACGGGGCGAGAACAGAAAAATGAGGGTCAGCCGTTTAATGAGAACAAACAGGATTTACATGAACAATTGGCAGGATAACATCGGAGCTCCAAAGCTCTTTCCTAATCTCATTCAGTGGTGACACAGCACATGACCGAGCCGCTGCTGTGGGCCGAAAACCCCGGGAGAAGTGAGTCCACGTGAAGAAGAAGGCAGGAAGAATGTGGACACATTTAAAAAATAAAAAAATAAAAAAATCACAAACCAAGCTGCGTTTTGAAACATTAGTCCGCAAGAATGAGCAATTCACAAGAGGAGCTAAGATCACAAGATGCATCTGAGAATGGCCCATACGGATATTTTAGGATTGAAGTTCCTTAGATCTCTGTGTGTCATTAATCAGGGTTAACGAATCATCTTTAGTGTCCTGAAGGTGCTGACTGGTGGGAGTGCAAAATCAAGTACTTGTGACTTTTAAGGAGGGTAAAACTTTACACAACAATTAAAGCAAAACACAAAAGACCACATGATAATGGCTGCTTTCATGTTGCCAGATGCACATCAGTTTGATACACAAAATATTACAAAACTTTGCTTCCTAAAATTGTTTGGGTGTCAAATCTCCCAGTCAAAAAGACAGCAGAGTTTACTCACTGACTTTAACGAGCTTCACTTTAAACTTGTAAAAATTTTAATTTCCAAGTTGAAATGGAATGCAAGCCAACTTCAGTCAAGCTGGGTTTTAGCCACTGAACTCACCGCTGAGGCTGCTCTTGGCCTTCTTCCTGCGGCTGGTGACGGTGAGGAACTCATCGGTGAGCAGGTCGAAGGCGGTGGCTCGCCGGTCCGGGTCGGGCTCAAAGCAGCGCAGGATGAAGGCTTTGGCCTCCAGTGACATGGACTCTGGGATTTCTGGATGAATCTTAAACATGCCCACCTGCCAACGAGAGAGACAAAAACCAGTCAGGGTGAAAGAAACTAAACCTTTGGGTTGAATTCTCTGATTAGTCTCAAGCAGTAAGGCCACAAACTGTGATTACATTGGATTGTTTCTCAGGTCCTGGCAGTATTTTGGATAAATTCAAGTGCAAGAACATTCATAAGATTAAGACTGAGGCTAAGATGTGCTGATTTAAGATTACCACAGAGATACGTTCCACAAAGATGACTTTAGGGGACTTCAAACGTGTCAAATTCTGTCATTTCCAGGATCATTTGTGCAAATCCAAGGTTTTCTAGACCAATTATTCCCAAAGTTGGGGTCAGGACCCCAATGTGGGTCACCCAACACCAAGCAGAGGGTCCTTAGATCATCTCCAGATATCAAGTTTTTATGACATATTTACACCACAACTGTTACAGAGAATTGAAATACAAGTCATTTAATGATTTAAAAAAGAGCAAAATGGATATCATCAGCTCTTTTGGATATTTAAACAGCCAACAGATGGGGTCACACATCTTTGTCACTGTTATTTTATGGGTTGGAACCTGAAAAGTTTGGGAACCACTGCTCTAGACTACATAATACAATGATATTCAGCACGCCTCCGTATTTGGGTTCACAGTCCTTTAATTAAACCACATTTTATGGTTAGAAGCTTTGAAATGAGGACTGTAATGTTTCCCAGACATCCCTTCAACCTTTCTGCGGTCCTTAACGAGCTACGCGTGGTTACCAACCACAATTCGCCGGCGTGGAGCTCCAGAAATTTCCATCCGCATCGAGCGACCCCCATGTAAACTGACAGGATAAATATTTCAAACAAAAGACACATGAATGCAAGCTTGTTCTGGCTCTCACGGGGGCCACACGTGTTTGTGTTCAAACAAACGTTCGTGCACAAGTGGCATTTAGAGTTTCTGCCGGCCCTGATCATGTTGCAGCCCGCAGGTGGCAACACAAAGCAGGTGCACAAAAGCTGATTACTGCTTTGGTTTTTTTTATAAAATAGGAGCTTGACAAGCACAGATGTGAGACTTGTTGATCATTCTCTTTGATTATGCTTTGTATATAGTGACTTTATTTTAAAATATTCTGATTTTAGGGCAATAAATGACCAGAGCAGAGCAGATTTTACAGATTTACGGTTTTCATGACCAACCATGAAGGAGCTAAATACTTTTGTTTGGTGCCAAAGGTCTCAACAAGAAGCAGCTTTTTCTTCATTTTAGCGTACATACATTATAAGGTGGTGCCCTATTCGTTTAATACACAGAATATATCAAAACGACTGACCTGTTTTTAAAGAATCAAACTATCATTCCTTGAAGGAATGCACATAACCCTGCGTCCATTTTTGTCAAAATTTTAAACAAATATCTTCTGCAATCTCTTAGTGCTCAGAATATGTGATAGGGATGACTCTCAGCTACGGCCACACCAAATTTTAGCTCAACATCTGTACAATTATCGGAGTTACAGACACTTTTGGCCAACGTCACATAGTTTTGCTGAGGTCAGTGGAATTTGGCGGCCATCTTAAATTGACTTCTCGGAGATAAATATCCAATGACCGAGTCTCATTTAAATCTGTCCGGTGGTTCTTGAAATATTTTGCTAACAGACAGACACACACAAACAGAGATAATTATATTATTCTTGTGGACAATAAAAGCGGCTGTATGAAAAACAGGGTTGATGAGTAGATTTACTGTGTTTTCATTCTGATTTAGCTCATTAAGTTGATTTTTGACAGTCACTGCCGGTCTTTGCTCATTCTTTTCCCACCATCATTCAGTTGACAGCCGGTCAACAGCTGGATGCATCTGTCACACCTCTGGAAATATTGTGAGTATCAATCTTTAAACATGTGAGAAAAGAAGCTTTCACTTTGCCTTGAAACCAGGACCAGAGAACGTTTTCAGTTTCGCTGCAATTAATCTGTTTGGCAGAAGGGCAGACGGGATAATCCGGTTCTCTGTAATACTGTACGATAAACACATGAAGGAGGTGGTTAGGTCTGAGTCACCACCTCAAATACAGTATAAAATAAAAAAGGTGGGTCAAAGTTTGTAAAATTTGATGAGTCACAAATAATATTATTATAGTAGGCATTTTTTTTCCATAAAAAAAGGTATCAAAAACCTTGATTTATACATGAAGATGAAGGTTACCACAACATGCTAAAGAGATTTCTGAACAAACAAGTTGTTGATCCTCCCTGGGCTGGAAAGGGTTAAATACCAAAGGTATGTAATCCACTCCTTATCTATTTTTAGGATTTGTACGCAAACTTTATGGTGTTCAGGTCCTATTTAAGCACAAATACAACTGTACCATCACATGTACCATCAATGATATAATCAGTGGCAGCTGTTCACAGGCACAGTTAACTCATCATTTATTTCTAAAACAAAATAAATAACCTACAGTTGTGGGAGAAGTTGCTGCTAACATCTCTCACCTTGAACATGGCGGCTTGCGGTTCTCCGAGTTCGTAGAAAGGTGGTTTGCCGGTGGCCATTTCTATGATGGTGCAGCCCAGGGACCAGATGTCTGCCGGTTTCCCGTATCCCCTCGGACCTTTGTCTATGATTTCGGGAGCCATATATTGCAACGTGCCTGGAAAAAGCAGGTAAAAACCATCAACGACACTGCCACCTAACTGAATAAAAATAACTGTCAATTTTAGCTTCGTTTTGTTTGCAGATTTAATTAAAAAGCAGCAGAGTAGGGGTGGATTCATTAGCTGCTGATGCCCCCTGCCTGCTGTTTTCAGTTTAATTAGAGAATAACAGAAGCTTTTTTTAAATTCTCTTTAACACAGAGGATGTAGATGCTGGGAAGAGAAGTCACTGTACAGCGTCTCTAAAACTACAAAAAAACCTGTAACTGCCTATCAGCGGTGTGCAATCCTGGTCCTGGAGGGCCGCTGTTCTGCAGGTTTTAGATGTTTCTCTGCTGTGACACACCTGATTTGAATGATTTAGTGATCAACAGGCTTCTGCAGAACTCAAAGACCTGCTGAAGGGCAGGGAAACAACTAAAACATGCAGGGTAGTGGCCCTCCAGGACCGGGATTGGACACCACTGGGCCTAGATGTTTAAAAACCAAAGTACCAAACGTATCGCAGGTAAAAGAAGCACCATCTGGGCTTGATGTAAATGCCCCAAATAGCTCATCGTGGGTACATTCATAAATCCACTCATCTCTAAAGTGATGACACCAGTCAGGTTAGAAAGGAGTTACGAGCTCGTGTGAGGAACAGCTAAGAGTCTCTAATCCTGACCCCAAAGAAACATTTTCTGATCCCCTCTGAAGGGAATCCTTTGTTCTATTTTTGACCTGCTAGCTGCTTATGAGCTGCATTTAGAAGCCTGTGCAATAAACTAAAAACGGGCCCTGAGGCATTTTTTTTGGCAGATGTGGGCTATATAAAGGAGTAACCCAGTTTCCTGAAAGAGCTCCACCTTTCAGGGCAAGTCCCCGTCTGCTCCAGTCAGCAGCCTAATTCATGAGGTCAAACTGAGCCACAATTGGCAGAGTTTGTGTTGACATCACTGGGCCACACACCTACCTGATCTGACCACAGACTCAAACCCAGAGTCTCCGAATAGCAACAGTCGGCTATTTTAAAGAAGCCAAGAAATAAGACTGGATTAACGCCTGGAAACGGGGACGGAGCGAACCCGTTTCTGTGCGTGGTTACCTCGATGCTCAGCTTTATTCAAGGCCACGACCGACAAAGTTTATTCACCAGTCAGTCCGGTTTAGAGACTACCAGGAATGTGAGACTTCCTCAGCTTGCATAAAAGAGGGACACAGGAAGTGGGTCAGTACCAGTGAAAGTTTCAGTGCAGGGGTTGATTCCAGCCAGTCTTTTGGACGTGCCAAAATCTGATATCTTCAGGACGCCGCTGTAGGTGTTAATGAGGACGTTGTCACCCTGCGGGCAGAAAAAAATAACAAATATATCAGTGAGAACAGGCGCGCCCAAGGCTGCTGCAGAGGTTCTGGGATCGTAAACTGTCACAAAAAGACATTATGAGTCCAACCAAAATAAAATGAGTAATGTTTACACTGTGCTGATGCTTCTGACCACACTGGTCCAACATGTGAACAAACAGGAAGGTTTCTGACCTCTTACCAAAAACACTTTTAACCCACTGATCTACCAAGAAATGCTAAACCTCCATAAGAAAGTGCAAAATAACAGAATCTACTCTGAGCAGATCCAGAGGAAAAAGTCACCTTGATGTCTCTGTGGGCTATCTGGTTGTCGTGCAGATACTTGAGCCCCTCCAGAATCTGCCGCGTGTAGAAGCCGATGGTGGGCTCGTTGTTTTTCAGAGGGCCCCACTTCGACCTGAGCAGCGCCGACAGACTCCCTGAACGCGACGGGTCAGAGTACAACAGCAATCAGTGCTCACTTTGACCCGAGATTAGCATCAGAGGACCGACTGGTCCGAACGTTCGGTGTGTTCACAAGGATCACAAGGAGGTTAATCATCAACTGAGGTGATGGTGAGGAGAATCAAGGCTAATTTACTTTAAAATGGATTACATTTAAAAAATACTCATACTACCGTACTGAAAATAGCAATAACAAATAAAAAAGTGTCCTGGTGTCCAACAGGAGTCTCACCTCCAGGAACCTGCTCCATGAAGATCTTTATGAAGCCGTTTTCGCTGATCGAACCCAGGTACTGGACGATGTTCTTGTGCTTCAGATGCTTGTGGAGGGCGATTTCCTCGTGGAGCGGCTGAGAGTATCTGTGAGTGGAAATGCATAAAAACAGGATGATTACCAGTGATTTTTCAACAGTATTACTGCTTGAAATGCTCAGATCTTCTCCTGATGACCTCGGAAAACAAAAGAGAAACAGACTAAATTTAAATTAAACTCCCTTGAAGAGTAAAAATAAAACCTTTACACTCAAATAGGCTTTAAGTTTAAACTGTCAGGCTAATAAAGTTAAACAAGAACCAGAAAATCAGACTTTAAATATTGAATCATCTGACTGTGAGCTGAAATCTAAAGTTTACTGACTGACAGGAGATTATTGCTGAGTTTAAGGAGACGTTTTTGACTTTACATGCTAACTATATTACTAAACTCAAAACAATAAATAAATAAATAAACCTCTCTTTTTAATATAACTAATTGGAAGAAGTTCAACTGGCACGATGCTTTACAAATAAAATATTGTCCACATCTGTTCTGGATAAATACATTTATTGTGACAAGTCTTTTGTTAACAAATACATGGTCTATAAAATGTTGCCAAATGGTTAAAAGGAAACCTGTGGTGGTGTTAAATAATTTCATTCATCTCACCAACAGTTCAAAACATTAAAAGTTTTCAGTGCATGGTGACAAAAAGATAAAAAAAGACAAGAAAGTGTTTAAATTTGAGGCAATTGGACCACTGAACTTGGGTTCAAGCTGAAAAATAAGGAGATAAACTCGACTTTCTACTGAAGGCAGTGTGATGCTGGAAGATTTTGCAGAAGAAGCTGAAACTGAGTTGTTCAAAAAAAAAAATTAGCTGTTTGTTGCATGTTTATACGTTTTCACCTGTCGGCCATCATAGTTGTTAAAGTTAAAACAAACAGAGCAAAGGGTAAAAACAGCAAAACAGAAGCTAAATGAAGTAGAACATGAGGTAGAAACTAAGCTAAAGGAGAAGAAGAACAGCTGCTAGAGCTAAAACTACCAAAACTGTAGCTAAAAAGAGCAGAATAGTAGCTAAAAGTAGCATAAGAAAACAAAAACTTTGCTGAAGCTCAACTGATTTTATGGGGAATTTTATCATTAAAAAAGTTAAACATTTTGAAAAGTCTAAAAGTTGCAGAAAGCAGAAGTCAAAGCTCACTGATCCTGACTTAACTAAACCTTCTGATGAATGAAAACAGAACAAAGATGGCGGAAGCAGTTTGTTTGCAGAAATGAACTGTAAACAGGAAACCCTGCTGACTCAGCGTTTTTATGGCCGATCAGAAGATGGGCTCCAGGTGGATCCTGTCGAGCGGAGCAGGTACGTTCTACAGAGCTGTCATGTCGCTGCACCTCTTCCTTGAGGTGACAGGAGAAGAGAAGAAGAACCAGGAGCCTAAAAACGACTCCACCGAGTCTGAACTGAGCCCGACTCCTGGTATCTGAGCAGAACAAAAGGTCCCCGCATGTTGCAGCAATGCCTGCCAGCCATTTCAGCTTCCCCGCATGAATCACCGCGTCTCCGTCTCGAGATTTCAGCCCTCTTATAAATTATTCACACAGAATTCTGCACATTCTTTGCAGCCGAGCGGCCTGCTGACTTTCTGATGTGATTGCTGCAACAAAGCGTGGCGATGGAATCGTCTCGTCTGGGAGCGAGTCTTGCAGGCTGAGATGAGTAGGTGGAACTACGAGGAGGCGAGCATCCAGAGCAGAGACAGTGAAGGGAATAAAGGGGGGGGGGGATTGGGGGGATTTGCCTTCGCAGCTCTTCACAAACCAGCAGTCACTCAAGCAGAGACCAGTTTGCTGAAAGCCAGAAACCACGAGGGACACTGCTAGTTGGAGAAAGGCAGCACTTTCCCTAATAGTGCTCAACAGAAATGCTGAACGAGATCAGACTTCAGCAGCTGAGACACTTGTTCACGTTCAGAACGTGATTCAGTTTCTGCTTACGGAGCAACAAGGGATGAGTAAGAACTGCTGAAATGTCAGATATGTCCTGAGGGTGGCTGCAAATAAAGACAGCTCCTCCTATAAACACGGACATACGTTGACCCGTACCACTACAGGTTAGAATATTAGATATTTTGTAAGCAAATATGACATTTGACTCCAATTTAAACACTGCAGCACGAGTTATAAAATATTAGGGTTCATCTTCTGGGTCCTGGGAAATACAACATTCTCGGAAAGCAGCAAACAAAAACAGAACAAGGCATTTGTGACATGAATAAAAAGGAGATGAAACACTGATTGGTTTTCTGACCTGCTGTCTCTCTCTGGTATTTCTTTGATCGCCAGTCGGACCTGGTTGCTGAGGTCTCGGCCCGCGTACACGACTCCGAACGTTCCCTTCCCCAGGATCACCTTCTCTCCGTGCTCATCGTACTCGTAGTCATACTGCAGAGGGAAAACAGATCCCCGAGGCTTAAAACCGATACGCAGCACACACTGAAACAAGCGAATGTACCCCAAAACGTTGGTATATTTCAGCGGTGTCCAATTCTGGACCTGGAGGGACACCATCCTGCAGGTTTTAGGTGTTTCTCTGCTCTGAAACACCTGATCTGAATGACTGAGTGATTAACAGACTTCTTCAGGAACTAAAACATGCAGTCTCTGTTGCACATTTATTTAAAACAGAACAGACTTTGAGTGGAGAGGAAAAGAGCTGATCAAACTTTGAGGTGGAGGTTTAGTGATTTATTCAAGATTTACTGGTTAACTTGGGTCATGTAAACAGGCTAAGAAAAAAAAACCCCACAGATGAGTCTGGTTCACAAATAATGTTTAACCGTGAATGAAGCGCAATGTTTACATCCGCTGTGGAGCCCAGGGGCAGAGGATGAAGGGGCTGCTGGGGGTAAACAGCCAAACAACTGCCCAGAGTCATGCAGATGAAAAAAAAAAAACACATTTAGGTTGCAACATTTGTATTTGCAAGTAAATAAAGTGTCTAAAGTTAATGAAATGAAATTAAAACAGCCGTCTTTTGGAAATAATTTGATATATAAAAGCAATTTATTGGGTGAATTCAGCTTTCACACAACTGATTTCATGCCCCTATAAACTTTGTTCTGTTAGCTTTTAGCTGCAATTCTGCTACGTTTAGTTAGCTTGTTGCTATGTTTAGCCACCATTCAGCTACTTTCAGCCTCCGGCTAGCCTTTTGCCAATTTTCGCTTTATCCACTTTAGCTGATCGCTACCCATTTTAGCTAGCATTTTGCTTCTTTTAGCTTTTAGCTAGTGCTCCGTTTTGTTCAGCTTTACAGACTAAGTTTCAGCTTCTTCAGTAAATGTCAGCCGTCATTCAGCTCTTACATTTCTCTAGTTTGTTTTGTACCATAGTTGTTTGAAGTACACGTCCATCTTCTTGTTCTTTGGCTGTTTAAATCCTCTCATTAGCGAGTCCCGGCGCTGATTTCAGTCCAGTAAACGGTTCTGGTAACAAACAAACTGCTGTTTTTTTCCCTCTAATCTAATCTCCTTAAATCTATTTTCTTTGACCCCAATAAAACCTCAACAAAAGAGGATTGAAAACTTTACCTTTTCTTTCTGCAACAGGTGATCAGTTTCACCACAAAAAGTTTACCAAACAGATTTGAGTCTGCAGGTTGTGACTAAATGTCCCTCATTTCAGCCTCATTAGAGCTGCATAAAAACAAACAACAATGCCTGTGAGAGAAAACGTAGAAATTGGATCTGCTCCACGCTGAGTCACAGAGGGCGCGGCGGCAGTCGGCGTAATGAGCTTTTCTCCTCCAGCCGCTCCGGCAGAAAAACAGGTGAAGGCATCAGCAGGTGTCAAAATGCACAAACAGAAATCCAGGCCTCATCCCAGCAGGTTTCCTGTTCATTTCTACGCGTCTGCAGCTGCGCTCCCATTCAGGCATTATGATGCAAACCGGCGAGAACTGAGTCAGGAAATCGCGCCGGAACAATTTGATGAGCAAAAACTTTCTTAGTCTTTAAATCTGCAAAGACGGCAGCCTTTTGGATGTTATTAAAGAAGCATAAAAGTTCTCCTAAAAGTGATTTTTTAAATTCGTTTTGATGAAAACATCACATTTCCTGTGACATTTACCAGGTGTCAAAGTGCACCTCTGAAACAACAGGATGTAGCTCAACAAAGTGACATTTCTACCATCACTGCTAATTTGGTCCTAATATGAAACCTGAAGTGAACTTGGCTTCAAGTAAGGGGCTTGATCTAGTGATTACAATAAAGGTAATATGATTTAAAGTCATTTTTTCCTACAAAAACAAATGAACATAAAGTTGAAACAAGCCCAAAGGCAAACCGAAGGCTATAAATGTCAATCTGAGGGATCATTTTCTCACCTCTAAGACGTCAGTGTCACAGTCTCCTTCTTCTGGGCTTCTCCAGGCTTCTTCTGTTATGCTGTTGACCAGATCACAGAATCTGCAAAGACAAGTCAGGTCAGTGTCCAATGCAGGTTACCAACTTCGCAGCCGTTAGAGTTATATACAGCACTGTTTTAACCAGCTTTAACCAGCTTTTACTTTCCAAACATGGAAAAAAAACAACAAAACAGAACTAAATGGTTCACACGTTACTGTGATGCTTCAAAACATTTTTAACAACGTGCTCCCTCACACAAACACAAATATATACAGTACAGAGTGCTGCTGACAAACCATTAATTTAATGTAAAGAACAGGTGAGATTTATTGAACCTGCCGCCCAGATGAACATATAATCCCCAGCACAACTGACTTAACCTTAGAAAACACAAAAAATGGCTATATTGCAGTAATTTTTACAGATAAATTTATTAATATATCACTGTATGCGTTTTAAACAGCACAAACTTTGGTATTTATATAGATTTATATAAAAAATTGGGATAAATTATGTCTTTGTGGCAGACTGCTTGTAAGAAAGTGCCAAGAGATCAAATATACAGTTTATATATTTTGATTTATTTTGTCCTGAAGTTGTCTTTCTGGGTAAAGACACAACTCTGGGTGATATCTTACGTGAAGGAGTGAATTATAAGTCAGTATTACACACAAATAAACAAAGAGGTACAAGGACTGGACTGAGAATGATTGATAAAACAACTTTAGATCACTTTACAAAACAATAATAAAGTTAGGCATGTAATCCAGAACCCAGACACGCATAAAACTTAGATGATTTCTAAATAACTTTTTAAAAAGTCCCAAAATTCAACATTATTTGAAGAAAAATCAGATTTTGCAAATACTGTAAATATTATTATTGCATAATGTCATTTAGCTGCTAATCCAGAAGGGGTTACAGTGTGTTTACACACACACACACACACACACACTTCTCACATGATGCATACCATGACCTTTACCAGCAGCGCCGCACACAGGCTGAGCGTTAACACCCAGCATCACGACATATCTGCAGGTGTTCACTCGCACAACGCTGTCCACAAACTCGCTCCTTCCTGCCTCCCATATTTCTCCCCCCCCCCCCCCCCCCCCCCCCCACACACACACACACACCCCGTTTCCCTGCTGTCACTCCTGAGAAAATGAGAGCAGCATAATAGCAGCAGCAGGCATGACTCACTTACTCTCACACTCCTGATAATGGCACAGGAAGCCTCAGATGTGAGAGTCGCAAGTCGGAGCGCGCTGCTTCAAAGAGCAGCTGGCGAAGAACACCACAGCGCTGAAATTAAAGGTGCGCTCGTGTCGGTGGGAAGCTGAAATCCCCCACCACGGCGCTGATAAGAATACTCGAAACTCTATGAGATGGGCGAAAATGCATAAAGGAGCTGAAACTCGAAGTCTGACACGTGTGCAGAAGTCTCAGGGATTTGTTTGCAGCACATCAAGGTCAGAAGAAACCATCTCAGCTGTGGATCAATTAATGCAAGCAAGCAAATGGTCATTAGTGATCATACTTGCTATAGATTGGGATTTGAAACCAGGACATTTTCAGTATTTCTAAATTTGGAGCGTTGAAACTGAACCAAACTGGAGCAAACCTTGAGCAAGCTTTTGTGAAGTCCAAATGTGTCCAGCAGGTGATTCATGCATTTGCATTTGTCAGACTACAGCTGCAGGGCACTTCTGTTCTGTTCAATGTTGAATACCGCTGTAAAAAAAAAAAAACCCTTTTCCATGTCTGCATTGTGATGCACTTAATAAACCTGACTACTGTGCTCTAATTTTAATACTAACCTCAAATTATCTGATAATGCATCTAAAAATGTTCATTTTAAAGTAATAGAAGAGGGCAGCCGAGCAGCTGCAATCACATTAAGGAAAGATTTATTATATTAAAAGAATCGGACACAGGTATTACTCAGACAACAAAGAGAGGGACCGACCTTTTACAGTGCATCTTTGTGCAAAAATAGATCTGGAAGTCCTCTGCATTGTGAAGGACGTAGAGAAAGGCACTGCGTTCATCAAACTTGGAGATGCTGAGGAGGAAAAAATCCACGGTTAGTCGAGTTCTGATCACACGAGAACAACATTTGGCTTTTCTGGATGCAGAATGTGTGCTCAGCTGTAACAAACACTTCAGCGATATACCTACACTAATTATGTCCAAGTGCTGCAGGATTTATTTGTTCATTCACATCAAATAATGCTTAACGCTGCATATAAAACTTTAATCCCGTGGTTTGAGAACTCGTCCATTTCCAAGCGTGCCAAGGCCAGATTTGCTGAGGCAGACTACAAACTGTCTGTGTGGTCGTACTTCAGCCTGCAGAGCTGCTATTGTGCCCTGCTGACTGTCTGCAGGCTGAGTGGGCACAGAGAATGAGTTGTTCCCTAGCAACATGCGAGCACAACCCTCCACTTCTCTCCAATCTGACACTGAACTCCTCTGAGGGCCGTGGAAAACAAAAAAGGCACAAAGCAAGACATAAAAAACTGCACATGGCAAACATGACGGGTTCTGGTCAAGTTTGGATCTGTGAGAAGAGAAGTGATGATGATGCATAGAATACAACCTGCAAGCTCCGATGTGTTTTTATACACGTGCAATCTTTAGATATGCCTGCATTTAACACTATTTAATATTAATGCATCTGTTTTAAATTATGTTTGCATAAAATTCATGCATTTGTTGAGAAAATGTGTTCTGTGTTGCATATATTTCTGAAACATGTTTGGAAGGAATTGGACTAATATTTAAAATGTTTTCAAAACAGGTATTAAAATAAAGCATGTGCATTTAAACTCCTGCTGATTAAAACGTCTGTATTTGAGTTTTAACTTAATAAAAATGTCACCTTCTCTTTCCGCGCCCGTTCATTCAGTTCTCACGCAGGATCTGGCAGTAAAAACAAGACACCGAACCGTGCAGCAGAGAAACACAAACCAGGGAATCAATGTTCATCTTCTGCTTCTCAGATCATCACTTTGACATTTTGAAACATGCGCTTCCTTGTCAGGAACTCAGAAAGGTGCAGCGACTCCCAGGAGTCTGCTGACTGACAGGTAAACTCGCAGCAACGTCAGGAATTCAGGAAGTTCCCCAAAGGTTTTATAAAGTTAACACGTTCTCAAAAGCAGAGACGGCTGTTATTTAAGCAAATAAACCACGAACAAGGACAGAAAGTTAATCAAAATCTGCTCAAAACTTTAGCAACTGTTTTATCTGCCCATGTTCCAACTCTCTGTTGAAACGTATAAAATTTGTCTTGTTAGTTTTTAATAAAATTTTGCAAACAGACAAGCAGAAACTGTTGCATTCCTCCGCTTTGAATTTTACCGTAAGGAAAAGAATTAAACAACCACAAAGTTCTGCACGTTTACCACCATTAGCATCAACTGTCAAGAAATAAAAAGTGGTTTAAAAGTTCAGCTCAGTCTTTTAATTTTATCTTTATTGCCCGCTGTCAAAGACAAAACTGGACAAAACCAACCCCAATTCAAGATGGACGACACAAAAATGGTTTTAATTCAGTGAATTTGACAGATATTGAGCTAAAATCTGATGTGGTTGTAGCTGGAAGTCATTAACAACACAGTCTGAGTATGACATCCTGAAATATTGTGTGAGATTGTGCACAGTACTATTTCTAAGGTTTGACCGATATAGTCTAAAACTCTGTCATGAAAAGCGGCGGGCGATATGCATTCCCTCAAGGTATGCCACACCTTTACTTCTATTTGTTTTATCCACCAGATGTACCAAAAGGTCCTACTCTGGACTTCATGAGAAGAATAAATAAACAATAATTGGTTTAAATTTGAAAGCAAAGCAGAAACTCTGACCTGACGCCTCGGACAGATTTGGCGCTGAAGTTCCACTCATGTAGCCCCTTGTTCTGAAAAAAAAAAAAAAGATAAAACAAATAACTTCACTACAGGTATAGTGAGATCCTAAAATCAGGTTTTTGGTTTTAATATAAAACATCAATATTTTTGCAACAGCTAGTAAAAAACATGAGAGTGATGACACAATAAAAGCAGCAGAAAGCGGCGCTAATGTCGACTGTTTTCATGATTTATTCAACAGGCAGCCAAAACGCATCGTGTGAAGATGCAGTCCTAAAACCACTTCAAAACTTCACTTCTCATAAAAATAATAAAAAAATAAAACAGGAATATAAAGAGTAAAATTAGTGAGCGAAAGGTCAAAGGTTATGCAGAGTAAATAATGCACCTTGTCATCAGGAGCAACATGCCAGATGGACACAGTGTTGTCATCCACGTCTTTGTTGATAGACAAATATGAAGGCTGATAAACTTTAGTCGGCTCCAAAATCAACACCTGGAGAAGAGATTGAGATTTATCAGCGACTGATCGGCTCGGTTTAAGCTCCGCCGCGTCACTCAGGGATTAAAGCATCGCTCACAGGGAATCGGACGGAGGAGACGTCTGTTTTAGTCGCCTCCACCAAGAAGTCCATCCAAAAATCGACCAGCTCCTGTCTGGGCGCCGGCGGCTCCGTGCTGGGCTTCTTAAAGTGCTGGTAGATCAAGATGGTCTCCACCAGCGAGTTCAGATACCTGAAGGCAACCAGAAAAACAACCAAACATTTATTTTCAACTCTCATCAAACGGCAGACAGATTCCTGTTCATCCACACCACGTGGATTGATGTAATCAGATAACACTTTTATTTTAAATTCAAATGCCACAAGATGAAATCTGCTCCATTTCTGTGTCAGTAACATCCACAGGAATAAATCCAGATCTGCAAGTCAATTTATTCAACTTGAGCTTTGCACCAATTTCCAAAGCCCTTTAAAGTGAAACACACATGGTGTCGTGTGTTCTGCTGCAGAAAAGCAGGAGAGGCGCCGTCCAAAATGAGCAAACACACTCTGAAATATTTTCTGCTCTCCATGCGAGACGTGGTAAACTCTTGCATAATGACCACAGATGGCTGCTGGAGCTTCGAGCACACTTCAGATCCCATCCACACTGGCTCAGTTGGTGGCAGAGAAAGTCCAAAATGTGTTTTTAAGCATGTTAATCAATAGAAGACTTCTCCGTGTTCTCACCAGATGGGGGCTTTGAGCTTGAAGAGTTTCTCTGAGGCCTGGATGACCCTGGTGTTGTCGCAGGCCAGGATGCTGGCGCCCAGGAAGAAGCCCACATCCCAGTAACTCTGCAGCTTGTCCAGGCTGCCTTTCTTTCCCAGCAGGCTGCTCAGCTTAACTCCTGAAAAACAAAAGACAAGTGATGACTGAGTATTTTATCCTGCAGGAGAGAACACTGGTTTCTTTTGTTTTGCCTCAGGCTGAAGGCAAATCAGACCAAAACTATGTTGTTGTTGGGTTTTTTTTCCCAGCCTGCTTCCATCTTAACAGGTCATGAAGATCTTAAAGGCTGGTGT
The DNA here is from genome assembly GCF_001649575.2 of Kryptolebias marmoratus. Taxonomy (NCBI): domain Eukaryota; kingdom Metazoa; phylum Chordata; class Actinopteri; order Cyprinodontiformes; family Rivulidae; genus Kryptolebias; species Kryptolebias marmoratus. The sequence goes on from NC_051448.1 coordinate 4,290,828, forward strand.
AATATCAGAAAATTGCATAAAGAAATGAAACGTGGTTCATTTAGGAAGCTGCAGGCTAATGCTGGGTTAGATTTACCTTGGAGCTCGGATCTGGGAACGATGTCAGACCTGACTTTACAGCGTTCCAGTCACCAGGAAAACGATCATTAGCAATACAAGCCAATAATGATGGAATTCCCTGCGTTTTGGGCGTTCAAACACAGTAGCAACATGCTGACTAATACTGCTTGAGAAGCTAATTCCTGCAGCTACCACAACGTTTCCTGTGAGACTCGGCGATGTTAGGTTTTGAGGTCAGAAATCTCTGACTTTCCAAGTTAAAATTCCAGCTCTGGGGGGGCTGTTCAAGTGAATTTTTCAGACTCTTAACTCTGAAGTTCCAATTTCTGAGAACATCTGGAATGCAGCTTAATTCACCAGGCTGTTGGCTCTTTTTCCCCTGACCCGCTTGTTTCAAAGAAACAATTTGAGAAATTGAGAAATTTGTTAGGATCACCACCAACTCTAAAACAAATTAGTTTGTCATTAATTGTTTAACACAGATTTTATATCTTCTATTAGACTTTTCAGCCTTTCTTCCAGCAGAGTTTAGCAAGCTGAGGTCAAGTTTATGGCAAGATTGTTTTCATTAGAAATAAACACTCCAAGTTAAAAAAAACAAAACACAAAACTTGCTTCTTTCCTGAGTCAAGTTCATGGTTTCATTGGGTTATTCATAAAAATATTTATAAAAAAACTTTATGATAATCTAAATAGTCAAAGTTAATTATTATTAGAACATCTTAATGCCTGGATCTTTGATTACAAACACAGTTCCAAAAAGATTTTTGCCATTTTATTTTTGTCTTTTTATATTTTTATTCATGTTTTCACGCGTGATAACATCAAAAAGAGTATACAACAAAATGAATTTATGTGAACATAGCTATAAGAATAAAAATGTGTCAACATTCCCATGAGATGAATTAAAGAGTGCCGTTTATTTTTTTATTCAAAGAAAGAAATCTGTGCCCAACATCCAACAAAACAACAACCTGAAAATCCATTTTATTCCTGCAGCACAGGATGAGTTGCAACAGTTTAAATGCATTAAACTCAGAATTTAAAGAGATTTCTGTAAGAAACTGATAACAGACCGTTTAATACAAGCTTTTATTTTAAAAACTAGAAGCAATAAGAGAGCACAAACCTTCGCTAAGGTAATAATATCAATAAAAACGTAGCCAGATCCGAATCAGCACCAAAATTTAAACACAATCCCAACATTTCCTGAACATTTCGTCAAAATCCATTCATTAGTTTTTAAATAATCTTGCGAAAAGCCAAACAAATCAACCAAAACTACAGAAAACTGAACCTCTTTGGAAGAAATAAAAAAAGGAAAACTGTTCCTTGAGTCGTCAAGAAGACGGTTTTCAGAGAAACTCCAGATTTTAGTTTAATTAGTCACTTGTTCCTCAATGATTGACCAGGCAATAAGGCATTAACTCAAAAATGAGCAGATTTAGGGGTTTGGTTGTTTACTCACCCACTTTACGGAGCTCAAACGACATGTCGAACTGGTGTCCAGCTGCCAGCAGGAGAACAGCATAGTTGATACCAGAGTGTAGTGTTGGCTCGGACTCAAACCCCTTTTTAAACCTGGGAGGAGGAAAAAAAAAACGAGTCCAATAAACGCAGATCTTCTATGAAATGCGTCAGCCTAAATCCCAAGCATCTCTGAGATAACTTCATGGCTTTCCCAGCTGCTTCAAGATGGAGAAAAACAATTACAGACATATTGAGCTGGGGCCACAAAATGCCAAACGGCAAACGTGAGTGCCCCCTAAATAACAAGAAATTTCATTTATTTAATGACCAATCTGCTGTGCCACGGAGAGAGATGTGAATGTTATTAGAGGCCTGAGCCAAGTTTGGAGCTGGAACTGAAAATACCAGCCAGATGGGAGCTCGATTATCAAAGCGGCGGATTCTAATTGCAGTTTGCAGATGAAGCTCATCAGATTCCCCGTGTTATTAGGCTCACGTCAGGCTTCATGTGCTCACAGAGTTCATGCTTTCACAACAATTAAAGATTCATAAGGTGCAGGAAAAAAAAACCCAAACCTGTCACGTGCAACTTATTCCAGCTGATTCGTTGGCAAGGTCATGTTTTTGTTTTAAAAACCAACATTTGATTAAAATGTCTGACCAGTTCTTCTGACTTAAGGATGCTAAGGATGTTTTTGCAACATTAACATCAGTTTCACCTCTGGACTGGAGAGGAGAAGGCTCATAACCAAGACAAATTAAGAAATCAGTTTTTCACTGGAAAAAAGGAAAAAAGGAGAATAAAGCACTTTGTGACTTCATGATATCTGACAAGAAACTTGGCATTTTATTTGTTTTTAATAAATTCAAAACAATTTGGTCAAAAGTTAGAATTTTTCTTTTCCTCAAGCAATAATTAAGCCCTTAAAACTAGTTTCTGCTCATTAAAATTAGAGTAATTCTCATGTATTTATATAAAACATTTAGCTTATGTGTATTTGCCTCAACTTTGTGGTGTTTTTCTTTACAGTACAAGCAGAATTATGACACCAGAGTCACAAAAACACAATTACTGTGCACTGTATACATACATTTATTTTATTTTTTGTGCCGTATTGTTTGCTATATGTACCGTCTTCCTTTATTGTGTAATCTTGCCGTTGTAGTTTAAACATTTATTTAATACTGAGTCACGCAGCGAGACACAAACGTGAAGCAGAAAAAGAAGAGAGCAGCGAAACAGAAGTAAAGACAGAAATAAAACAGCTGAAAACCCGAGCCTTGACTCAGAACAGCTGAAATGTTTCTTTTCATTGGCCTTTGATTTACTGAACAAAAACTATAAATGCTTTTAAAAGCATTTGAGACTTATTGTTGTATTTCTGCTTGTTTTGACTTTTAGCACAATTAAAAAAAAAACCAAACAGGATCCAAATTTAAACTGGATGTTGATTCTTGCCTAAACATGTTGGCTTCAGTTTTACATGATTATTATTTAACGTCTTTTAGGGATTCATGAAGTGAGTCGAGGCGAAATAAGAAAAGCTCAGTTAAACTGATCATTTAATTATAATAATATTTGAGTCTAAAGACACAACAGGAAACAAACAACTTGACTCAGACTTTTGTTTGAGAGAAGTAAAAAGTAAAGTTTAAACAGAGAAGCTTCACAGTTCCTCTGAAATAAATATGGCTCACTTCTCTCACTTATTCCACCGCGTCATTATAAATCATATGAAGTGAAACAGAAACTAAAAGAAACATTTTTCACTGATTGGAAAGACGTTACAGCTACAAATATTCCTAAATGCATGGAGGCTTTTGCAGTTTAATTTTAAATAAGGCCCAGAAATGCATCAACCTTTGCCGTTTGTGTGTTTTGTGTTTTCTGTTTTTGCACATTTGCTTTAAATGACAACAAACTGTGCAGCCTTTATTGCTATTTTATTTTATTTTATTGCTGTAATAAGTTGTCGTCTGCATTTAACTGCCGCCTGACAGTTTTCCTTGAAAGAGAAATATGATTTTCATAATCAACACATTTTTTTTGCTTTCATGATAACAGTAATTAGGAGCTCTTGTATATTAATGTGGTTAAATTAATGCTGCTGTGGGGCAACAATCCTGTGAGTCATCACGTCTTTCATGCATCCCTTCCTGGGAAAGGTTTCCTCTGACAGCGTTTATCGGTGACAGAGTGTCTGGAGACGCAGAAACACGTCCTCCCGGCTGATTTCCTCACCACAAGGCGCCTCTGTCTCTGCTCTGGGTGTCGGTGAAGTGAGACTCCAGGAACATGTCCTTGTAGATCCGTCCCACCAGGCAGTAGATGTCGGACGCGACCTGCTCGTCCCCCTCCACCAGGGGCAGCATGATGTCCAGCGCTTTCTGTCGGTCCCCCGGCAGGTTCCTCCTGCACACACACACACACACACACACACACACACACACACACACACACATGTTATGTCTCTCTATCTTTGCAGGGACTTTCCATTGACTTCCATTCATTTCTACACCCTAACTACAGCCTAACCCTGACCCTTACCCTAACCCTAACCATTACCAGTACACACCTAACACTAAACCAACCCTAAACTCAATTTACACCTTAGTCCTAAACCTAACTCCTAACCCAAAAACATCATTTCTCCTCGTGGGGACCAGGCTTTGGTCCCCACGAGGAGCAGTTGGTCCTCACAAGGTAGTATATGTTAGGAAAATTGTCCCCACAATGTATCAAATACACACACACAGAGCTGTGAAAAAACACCCCATAGATGTCACATTTACACGTGTGCCAGTAATTATGAAGCTGCTTGGTAGACAGATCCGGGCTTGTTGGAGGAAAAATTTGCATGAACGCAGACAGTTATGTTTTTACCCAGACTGTGTCTCCGTGTTAGCAATATATCCCATAAACCACTGGACTGATTTCAATAAAACTTCCAAAAAGGAATGATTGGATGTAGATTTAAAACTGACTAACGTTTGGAGTGAAAGTGAAGTGAAACACTTTTCCACAACAAGGCGATTCAAAGTGCTTTACAACACAGAAACAACAATCAGATACAGATAAAAACATCATAATCAAATATAGAGATACAGAAGTAAAAACATCAATCATGTATAATCTAAATGAAATATAAGATAATCTAAATAAAATCATGAAACTAACCTGAACATGAGCTAAAACAGTCAAAATAGTAGCTAAAATAATATCTATAAAACTCTCTGCGTTATGGCCAGTTTTGTCTCGACTAAGCTTTATAAGCTGTGGCGGCCATCTTGAATCGGGTCAACTCCACAAGTTGTTCATCCTTTGATTACTTTCTAGGAGTTTCGTAAGAATCTGTTTTGAGGTTTGTGAGTTATTTTGCTAACAGACAGGCACAGCTGACGGCAAAGCTTTAAAATCAGATCAGTTGGCGTTCAGAGTTCGTGTTGAGGATGACTCCCAGCTATAAATACGGCAGATTTTAGCTCAATATCTGTAAAACTGATGGAGCTATAAGTCCTCATTGTGTTTGATATTAGCTGCTAATATCAAATATCTGCTGGTTTTAAATGATCTGAACTAAAGTGAGCAACAACACCAACACAATCTGTTTGTAACTTTGGAAGAACTGGACCAATATTGATTTGGGATTTCTTTAAGAGGCAAAAAACCAACAAAATAAAACAAAAAAAGCATTTAAGTGTCCAACATACGTTATGAAAAATACTGAGTTCATTAAAAGAATTATTAGTTTAATTCAGCGCTGTGAGGCTTTGCTTCAAGCCTGATGAAGGAATGATCATTTCATTTTATAACGAGTAACTTTAAGTTTTTTTAAACTGAGCTTCAATAATATTTTCTCCCTGTAGACCCTGAACACTTCCTGTTTACTCAGAGACCAGATTTTGTCACATTATCCACTCTGATTCATCGTTTTGATTATCTGAAACATATTATATAAACTTTTATAAACAGATTTGTTTTAAAACTGAAATATGAAACAAAACCATGCATGTTACGGATTCATGACGTCATCCTGCCAAGAAAAACCAGAAAAGGATCTGAGATTTTTTTTTTTTTGGGCCCGTTAACAACGAGGACAAACAGCCGAACGTAGATTATTTTTAATTAACTCTTAGGGATTTACAGCAGATATATTTTTTAAAAAATGACCGAAAAGAAAATCCTGATGACTGTGGTGTGGCTGCTCTCCAGGGTGCGAAGGTTAAATCCAACCCCGGAGCTGACAGCTATCACCATGGCGACTGTCTGGAGGGAAGAGCGCCGAGCTGACAGCTCTGCTCTTTCCTCATAACGCTCTCCGTTTCCCGCTCTCCTCTCTCCGCAGTAATGATGGAAATTTGCATAAAGGACGTTTCTTTCCCGGCTCCTGTCAGGCGTCCAGCCTTAACACCTGAGCAACAGGCTCCTGGCTGAAACCGAGCCCAGCGCCGGCTTCTGATCAATAATTAAACTCTTATTAAGGCGCAGGGGTCTGTGTGGGCTGACGGCTGCTGAGCCAGGAGTCAGTGAAACACCAGGGGATCGTCTGGTCATCATTCTCACAACAGCTAGTGTCACTTAAAACAAAAAGACACATTTTTCACTCAAATATAAATGCACTAGCTGACAAATCAGATTCTAAAATCAACGATTAAATAAAAAATTTCAATGAATGTGTACTCATTTTGCCTGCATCCGTCATAGTTCTATAAAAGTCACAAACACTGACCAGAGACATGCTAAAGGGAAATAACAGATATGTATATTTATCGTTACTGCCTGCCTCAATAAAAAGGTGGGCAATAATGTAACTACCTGTGTCTGTGTGCATGTGTTTGTCTGTTAGCAAAATATCCCATGAACCACCAGATGAGAGATACGACCGATTAGCCTTTTGAAATCAACACGATTCAAGATGTCCGCCACAGCTAACTGACCTTAGCAAACACAGGAATGGCTGTAACTGCGTCAATGTTCCAGATACGGAGCTAAAAGTTGGTGTGGTAGTAGCTGAGAGTCATTTCCAACACATACTCTAAATCAGGGGTGTCCAAAACTGGTCCTGGAGGGCCACCATCCTGCATGTTTTACTTGTTTCCCTGCTCCAACACACCTGATTCAGGGGTTAAATCACCTCTTCATGTTCTGCAGAAGCCTGTTAATCATCTATTAATTCAAATCAGGTGTTGGAGCAGAGAAACAAGTAAAACCTGCAGGATGGTGGCCCTGAGGACCAGGGTTGGACACCCCTGCTCTAAACTTAGTAATCAGGGACCTGAGTAACTCTTGGGAAGCAGGCGGTGCAGCGAACGAGCAGCAAAGCAGGTCCTGAGCATCGCCTGAAGGATTCAATCTGCAGTCAGACACGGTGACGAAGGCAAAATGCTGTGGGAAGCTTTTTCTGCCACAGTCACAGGGAAGCCGGTCGGGATGGATGGAAAGATGAAGTAAAAAAAAAAAAATGGTGAATTCCGAGTAAAAGTTTTTTCTAGAATGGGCAAGACACCGACCCAGAGTTTACCCTCGAGAAAACAGATGGAGCTTGAGAAAAACTTTGGAGATTATCTCTGGAGAGGCTTAAAAGTGAGCTGAGACTTCCCGGCCTGGTTCAGCTCGAACATTTCTGCCATTATGAACAGAAAACAAAGCTGCAACTAATGCTTTCTTCTTCTTTACATCAGGGAAATATTTTAAAACATACAGAAAAACCTGTTAAACCTGATTGAAATAAAAATCTAAAACCCAAACAACAAACTACTGAACTACTAGTATATTGAGTTTTAAGAAACGATTAAGATACAAATTTTTGTGCTTTTACATAAAGGATGTTTTATAACCAACGCGTATATTTCTATTTTTTTCTACTTACGTAACACATCTGACAACCTTCTCTCCACTGACTTTTTGTTTTTTTTTTCCCCGGAACAAGAAGTAAATCAGACCACAGATCTGCTTTCCTTCATCAGTAGTGACTCACCTTATTTTACTGAGATAAACTAAAAACAAAAGAGCTGCAGGATGTTCTGCTCATGAAGCTCTCGGATAACACTGTTTGGATAAAACTGTGTCGGAAGCGGTTTTGGTGTCGTATCCCCGGGAATGGGCACAACACTGAACACGAGGACCTCTTGGAAAAAACCCCCCAAAACAAACCGTTTTCAACATTTGCTGCCAAATTAAAGCGCAGCGTGCTCCAGTGCCGGCTGAGGCAGCTGCAGCATGAAAAACCGCAGGAAGTTTACAAGAAAAACAGCTGGTGTGAAACCGGCAGCCAAAAACCTCCTGCGCCGTGCATCTGTTGAGCAGAAGCAGACTGATAACGTCTGCATGCAAACATTACATTTAAAGAAAAGAGAAAAAGATGCATTTGTCATCAGACTTTAAGCTCCTTCTTTATAACTTGGTAAGCTTATATAAAAAAGGTTTTCATTGCTGCCCTGCAGAGCTTAATCAAAATAACAAATGATGACTCCCTGCTGTAAAAAATCGTCTGTTAAACTATATGGAACAACCTAAAACATGGCAGCGAGGAGCAGGACAAAGGAAAAGAGGTCAATATGTTTTGTAAATAAGGAATCCGTGCTGTGTGTGTAATTGTTTTAATATGACAGGTCTGAAAGGAAAACATGATGAAGTTATTGGCATTTTACTCTAAATTGATTTGTATTTTAAAACTCAGGCCAATTTCAGTGAAAGTTGTCATTTGGCCACATTCAGTGACCGATGGTTGAAAGTAGTGTTCAGTTTTAATTTATTTCTTTTTATCTGTTTAAACAGTTTGAATCAGTCAGACTTCTATAAACATAAAGCTAAAACAAATTGCTGTTTTTTTTGAACAAATAAAAGCACATTTCCACTGTACTGCAATACAGTTGCATATTTTATTGTCTATATTTACTGTTTATTAAACCAGAACAATTCTTTCCTCTGTATGTTTGTCACAGCTGAATAGTTTTTAATTTTATTTTTATTGTTGTTTTAATTTTTCTGTGTATCCTGTATAGTTCTATTTGCCACTTTGTTGCTGATACACTGAAATTTCCCCAAGTAGGAACAAATAAAAGATTATTCTAATATTCTAATGTAAAAATTAAGCTAACATTCACTGAAAGAATGCATGATCTGTTAGCACTTAGAGTAGGTGTTAAAGATGACTCTCAGCTACTACCACACCAGTGATAAATATAACTAATAAACAAATAAGAAGAAACTGATAATTAAAGAGAAGTTATTGGGTCACTAATTACAACGTTCACATGGAAATAAAAGTGTTAAATACAGAATAAACCAAAAAAACGTTGTCATCTGTCAAATAATGAGGTGTTTTTGTGTCTCTGAGAGCGAGCCTAAATAAGCTGGGCGGTGGTAATGTATCACTGAGTCATGCGTGCTTTCCGTCTCACCGATTCAGAGCAAAGGCGTAGTGGAACTTCACATGTGGGTGAGCCATGGGGTCAAAGGTCGGAAGCTTCTCCAGAGTTTCCACCAGCTTCACGATGGACTCGTAATCCTAAAATGGTAAGTAAAGGACAAAGTCAAGCGTTTCTGCTTCCCAAACGGACAGAATCTGATCTGTTTACGTTTCTTATGGCACCCAGTTCATTCAGGCTCATAATGGAGTGGGCTCTTCATCATATTTTTGTTTCTCCTGCTTGCCTACATAGGCAGCATAGCCACAGCATGTTGAATAATTCAGGTCATGCTCCACGCTTGTTGTTGTAATGAATGATTCATACGGCTGCGCGCTGCCCTTGGTGAGCAGGAGGACCTGGACAACGAGTGCCACTACAAAGCAAAGACTAAAGAGCAGAAGGGTTAAAATGCAAAGTCCTGATGACTTGCCACAAGCTCTCTGCAGGTGGCCTGAAATGACACGTGTTTGAGGAAAAAAGGCTCCTCTGAAGGGATGATGGTGTCAGGTTGATACAGAAGCAATGACTCTTCTCTGACATTTCTGCACAAGGTCAGGTTTAACAACATTCAGAGCTGACTAAGCAGTGGTTAGCTGCACACCTGGTAGCTTAGGCCTTGTCCACATTGCAATTTAGTTCTTTCAAAACAATCTTTTATTTTGTCTTTACTGAAAATATCCCCGTAGACACGGCACCGTTCCTAGAAATGTCTCCATCCACACACATAAAGCAACCCAAAACGCTGCAGTAACTATGCCGGGCCTGTATGTGGCGCTGTGACGCTGCAGCAACAACGCACCAGAAACAGGAAGCGAGACTTGAAACATAAAGCTTAGACATTGGGTACGAACTGTAAACACGACAAGCAGAAAAAAGACAAAAATGGCGGATAAAAGGGCAAAAACGGATTTTTTTGTGGACTGGAGACAAAGTGGAACTTCTGCTTTGTGTCACATTAAACTACGAGACCACAAGTCTTAGTCTTCTGAAAGTATTTCCATTTCCCACAATATTAAATGAATACTTGATGTACTACTTTATTACACCTGTTCAATTGCTTGTTAACACAAATAACTAATCAGCCAATCACAGGGCAGCAAATCGACGCATTTAAGCTTTTAGACGTGATGAAGACGACTTGCTGAGGTCCAAACCGAGCATCAGAAGGTTATAAATCTATAATACCAAAAAGAAGGTCGGTAAACTTTGTAATACAACTAATTTGTCAGGTGAAAACAGTATTACCCATTCCAGATGTACTTGTTTCTATAACTCTTGTGGTAACTGTTATGTCAGCATCCTCTCTGCATGTCTCGGCTTTTTTCATTTCTGGTGGTGACGAGCAATTTTAATAAGCTGAACAAAATAAAACTTTCACATTGCTTTTAATACGGCACTAAGATGAAGTAGTGAAAGGAGTCCCACATACAGCATCTTTAAATAGGTGACAACACAATCCAAAATATCCTAGGCCATATTATTTTCCACAAATGTTAGGTGCAGCAACAAAACATTTTACTTTATTTTATTTTATTTTTTTAGAGGTAACAATAGAGCTCGTTACAGCAAGAACAATAATCTGTTCACTGATTGATGATTCATCTAAAAAGGAGAATTATTTTGATTTTTAGACAGCCATCACTGAACAGACGTACCTGGATGTCTCTGTAGGTCAGCAGCAGGTTGATGACGACGTCCACTGAAAGGCACTCCACGTTGTCCAGCCGCTGCTGAATTCGGCTCAACTCGGCAGCCAGCTCCATGCCGGTGTAAAGCTCCCGAGCTTTACGGATCTCATTCAGAATCGTCTCGCGGAAATACTGGCTGCAGGACAGACAAATGCATTTACAAATGTCAGATATTACATCAAAGATAATCTGCTTGGAAAGAGAAGATATAGCAACACATCTGAATTCCAGCTCAGGTTTAATGTGCCACAGAAGGGCTTCTGTAGAGAGAAAAAAAAACAAAAAAATGATCTTCTGTGGCAGCACAAACATAATTACCACCTGATTAAAACTGTTTTAAGATCTCCTCGAGGACCAGTTCTACCATGATTAGAATAATTCATTCGCTGAGCGCCCTCACTGTTTTACATAACTTAGATCATTCTCCAGCCACACAGAAGCTATATTTTTCTCCTATTCTAAGAAATTTTCTTCGGATGCAGTTTAAAAGTCTTGATTACATTATTTTGCAATCTGAGTACTACAATATCCACATTAGATTAAACTTTACCTTTTTAAAAAAACCCTCAAAACTAAATCCATGTTTAAGGTTTCTGCAGTTAAAACTTTACCATGAAAACCTGCAGTATACAGATAACAGTGTTTGGCCACATCTGACCATCCTACTATCAGGGACTGTATAAAGTTGGTCCCATTTTTGCAGCTTCTGTGGGAATTTGTGCCCATTCATCTTGTAGAGCATTTATGGATTCAGTCTCTGCTCCAGCTCATCCTGAAGGTTCACAGGTTGAGGTCAAAGCTCCATGTGGGCCACACCAAACTCAACAAACCACGTCTTTGTAGTGCTTGCTTTGGGCACTGGGTCACAGTCATGTTGGACAAGAAAAGGGCCTTCTCCAAAGCGTTGGCGCAAATTTGGAAGTCTGCACCGGTTTGAACAATAAGTCAGTCTGGACCTACATGTGATAACCCGCTGAAATGATGCAGTCTAATGCACTGTATGTAAACTACTTTCATAAGAACAGTGTGGCTCCTTTAAGAGTGCACACAGAGAAAGAGAGAGAGCATGGGGCGAGTGAAGAAGTGAGTCTGTGTCTGTATGAGAATCGAAACGCATGACTGAGGCAGAAGAAATTTGAATCTACAGTGTAGGCTGCAGAAACTGCAAGAAATGCTTCAACGATTCAGGTCACAAGTCTGTCTCCCACCGCTGTGTGTGTGTGTGTGTGGGGGGGGGTGTTAGCCTCGAGGCAGGCTGCAGCTTTGGTCTCTGTCAGTGTCATCGTCAGAAACTAAGGCAGCGGAGGAGAAGGTGCTATGTCACATCGCCATGGTGTTATCTGAACGTGCAAAGGAAAAATGCAGACTTAGAGAACTGAGCTTTCAGAGTCGCGCGAATGAAGAAATATGAAATATTTGTTTTGTCCTCACCACATACGCGTGAGAGCATTCTCATCAGGAAATAAAGTAAAAAGCTCTCATCACAGCTGCCTGAGCCAAAGTTTAGGCAGAGAAATTTTGTATTTTTACTCTCTCAGGGAATCAGTAACTTTTATCTCTAATCATTTTGATGTTGGGTGTCAAGTTTAGTCTATTTTATGTTTATTTTTTGGAGAAAATAAAGGTAATTTGTTTTGTTGGGGCATGAAAAGTAATTAAGTTAATCATCATATATTAATAAGTTTGAAGGGCTTCATTTAGGATGTATACCTCAGTCTCAGACAGTGAACTTGTGTTTACACTTGTACAGTTTAATCTCAGTGCTACATTTATTACAATCAATAATATTACTTGAATGCACGAGGCCCGTTTAGGTCAAATTTATCTGAAGAATTCAAGTTGTTTTCTTAGAAACAGAATAAACTACATGCATCAGTGTTGGACATGGAGCCTCACAGGGATTTGTGCTAGGTACTATGCTTTTATTTTGCTGATATGCTTCTGACAGATAATAATATTAGAAAACAATGCACAAATCTTCATTTCTATGCAGATGATACTCAGCTATATGTACCCATGAAGCCAGAGGAGTGAATTTAACATGCACTTGCTAATTTGCCATAAATAAATGGTACAATTAATAGTCGATTTCCTTCACATACAAAAAAAAAGCATTTTAGTCAAATAATGCCTTGCTCTGCTGTGATTGCTTTATTCATGCTGGTTTCAACAAGCTACAACCTTCAGTAAATTACACATTTCTCTTCTCCGCCTGCAAATCCTGAGTCACTATTCCTGGAGATGAACTAACTGCTGCAGCAACAACTGACTGCTGACAAGAAAGCGTATAAACATTACCCCAGCAACAGAGGCACTGCAAATGGCTTTTTAAAAATACAGATCTCCACCATAGTCGAAGGTAAGGGATGCATACAAAAATAATTACAGCAAGAAAAACAGAGAGAGTGGGATAATAAATCAAAGGCTCTCTGCAGAACAAAACATCTCATTACTTCTTCAGAGCACATTCCTGCTAATTAATTTTTCCCTTCTTATCAGGAAGTTACATCTTAATGGCCTTTTTTACCTGAGAACCTGCCTTATTATCCATTTGTCACAATATTTAGCATAAAACAGTAAAGTAAACTGTTGGACAATGTTTTCCCCACATATGGAAATTTGCTTTAAGATATGAAAAAAACTGACTTTTCAACTCAAACATGCAGCTTCTCCAAATAATTTAAATAATTTAAACCACCTGCTTGTGGGAAACACTTTGAATAGATTTCTCTCCAGCTTCCTTTTACTCAAATCTTTGCTTTCAGTTCCACTTTATGTAATCAACATTAACCATTAACAAAACCTGGATTTCTGTGGAAACTTATGATTGGAAACTGGATAATAGTAGATCTAAATGCCTGCAGACTTCATCAGCATGTCATAAAATGTAAACTTGAATAAGGTTTAAACAGGGAATTGTGTAGTTCAGTGTGGAGTTTCATTAATACAAAGCCATAATGCATTATGAATATGGTCCACATATATGCAATTTAAAAACATTTTATGGTGCATAAAATGTTTTATAAGCTTTCGCAGAAATTACTGTGAGCAGGGAAATTTGAAAAGCACGCAGGGCTGCATTTCAGCCTCATTGCACAGTTCATGGTGTTAGAAGTTAAAGCTTGTCCTGTCATGAATAAACTCAAATTATCCCAGCGAAGGGAGCTCAGGATGTAAACAACTGGACTTTAGATGCACTGAACCGGGCTCCCGTTGGCTCAATAAACACATCTCACTGTGAAGCCAAAACGCATACAGGAACATTCAACATGCATGTGAAAACTAAGATTTATAATTTACTTTTAAGAGGTCTTATCACACGGGATCACATGTTTGCATTCTGAGACAGAGAGTCGGTCCTGCTGAGACGTTCAGTATTTGGGAAAGTCTTAAATGTCTTTCACAATCATCGAAATATTAAAAGGTACTCATTGTAAAGTCATGAAAACTGCAAAAAAGGAATCATAAAGTAAGAAACAAAACCTGCACAATTATCACCTCCTGTTTCTGGTAGCCTCTGTCTGTCTGTCTGCAAGATTACTCAAAAAGTTATAAATTGATTTTCATGAAATTTTTAAGGAAACATCAAACATGCTGCAAGGAACAACTGATCCGGATTCAGGAATTCTTTAAAAGATTCCAGGTGGACACTGACCCTTTGGCCTTGGCAAAGGTTTGTTCTCTGAGAGCTTCTAGTTTTCTTTTACTAAAATTTGTAAACAGTTGCCAACTACTGCTTGAGTTTGTTTACCTACGAAAACAACTAAAGTGGCTGAAAATATGTCAACAATGGTGATGGAGAAGTCTGATAATCTTAATGTTTTGGTATGTATTTACACTCAGGTCTGTTGAGTAAAGTTTTCAGATAACAGTGCTTTGTTTACATTAAGTGCATACCCGCTTTTCAGAATTGCACATCAATATATCTGGAAAACAAACTGATATAGTTCAGGGTAAGCTTTCATGTTTGATTTCCTAGTTTGCAATGAGGATCCTTACTTTCATTATTTACACTCATGCGTTTGGCAGTTGGTGCCGTTTACAGTTTTGTCATTTCTTCTTAGGAACCAAACAAACCATGACATTTCTGACACCGTAAAGTCAAACTGACTGCAGTTACTTCTCCCTTTCTTTCCAGAACTGTCGCACACACAACGTTGAAGCGTTTGCTGCAGAGCGTGCAGAGCACTCACTGGGAGTTGGCCTGTGACACCTTGAGCAGCTGAACGAAGCGGTCCAGCAGCGGCATGCAGATGGGCCCCAGCAGCATCTCGAAGCTCGGCTGCATCAACTCGGTCAGCCCCTTCATCAGGCTGCCCTCACAGCTGTACACCTTGTTGTGGGGCGTCACCATGTACGGGATGAAGGTGTAGTTAGCTGAACTCGTCTGTGGACACAACAAAGACACGGTTATTTATAAATCAGTGGGGGCATCGCCTGAAAACCAAAAATTATTTATTTCTACTTTTTGTTTAGTTTTAAGTACAAAATAATCCTGCTTGTTCAACCCCATTTAGGAACCAATGCTGAGTTTTAATGAACTGTCAACATTGAACTTTTATTTTACTCTTTTAATTAAAAAAAAAAGATAATCACATATTAAAGGTAGTATCTGACTGGGCTGCGACTGTTTGAGACTCGAAATGTGGCATTTTTTCTGTTGCAGTTTCACAGAAATCTGAGTGTTTGCAACCAAGTGACCAGCATGCAGCCTCGTTTAAAGCTAACATTTAAAAAAAAAACTCAGGTTATTTTTATGTCTACAACTTGAAAAACTGTATTCTAGGCCGTGCACATTATTTTCTTGCCCACCACTATCCTCAAATCAAATTCTCTATCTTCATGTTGCACACAGATAAACAATAAACAGTTCTATTTTATATACACACTAGATTTACAAAACTCAATAATAACAACTATTATTGGAATTTAAACATATCAGCTGTAATTAAATTTATCATCTTCATTACTCATGAATTCATTAACTATGTATTAGGACATGCATGCCCTTTGGCATCCATCAGGGGTGCTGCAGCACCCTCTACACCCTTACTTTCCACAGCCTTGCCTAATAAAAACTGAACAGCATTATGTGCATCTTTGTTTTGATCTTTGTCTTTATTATGTGTGCTTTAATTTGATGCTGCACAAAAAATAACACACTGATGAACAACATGTTATGTTGTGGTTGTTATAAAGCACATTTTGCATTTTCTACGAAGAATTGCTTCATGTGTGTAGAAGAATGTATGCACTTATGAACAAAATTAGACAATGAATACTCAAAAACTGATTACCAGTGAAACCTTTTATTGCGGTCAGCCGGGAAGCGGATGGAGGAAGTCTGAGCTGTTTGTTTTACGGTAACTTCACTCGATTTTATCTGACATGTTTCTGCAGAGGCAATTGTGTTTCTGTGGTATTAACCTCAATAAGCCGGTCTACACAGGCAGCAGCTGGAAGCGCCTCGGTGATGACAACCTCATTAGAAGATGCTTTCTTACACCACACATACATGCAGCTCAGAGCACAAGAATCATGAAGGAGAGGCCAAATCTGGCTGCTCACCAGGTGCAAACCTCCACCCTGTTCTCTCTTCCAGGAGCAATTTGTCTGTTTTAGTTTTAGCTGCAGTTGCAAGAAATAATTAAGTCTTCTTTTCTAGATCTAATTCTAGACGTCTGTGATTCTGCTTTCCATCTGTGTTTGTTTTAACGTCACATTAATCTCCAGTGGTGGTCGTGAGGGTTCAGCTGCAGTGGCCCGCTGCTGCTGCTAATTAAAGAAAGAGGAAACACCTAAAATATTGTTAACCCCAAGAAACACCGTTTTTAAAAAAAGTCTGAGATGCAGCGACAACACATCTGAAGGTAGTTAAGCCGAAGCTCAGCTGCCCCGCAGAAGCCTCTGAGACTAACAGCAACACTGCTGGTGCTTTCACAGGCAGCAGAAAAAGGAAGTGAAAGATAAGTTCAGTGTCAAAGCAATGAATGCTATCTGTAGAGGACTTCCTCCTGAGCAGCAAGGGGTTTATGACATCACCTGTTGCTGCAGCGGCTGCACAATTTTTCAGAAACAAAAACTCCAGATTTCTGGTTCTCTGAGCTGCAGCAGGTTGCAAAATGCTGCCGCTATATTTAGCTCTGTCTCCGTGTGATTCATGCCGTCACGGAGGCTCACGGCAGGTTGGATTTTTAGAAACTCGTGCATATTTCATTGCAGCTGCAGGTGATCTGATGCTAACCTGCACAAGTGGTTTCCAGGCAGTGCCTCGCTCAGGTCAAACATCGGGGACATGTTTGTCTCGTGGAGAATCTGAGAGTGAATCCGCCACTGGGACATTTGATTGGTTAACAGCTCCATAATGTACCTGTCCACTTGCATTTACAGAAATATCACTCACCTTTGCAGAACCAGACTGAAACTTATTGTTAGAGGACAATGCTCAGAGGAGGCTGAGACAAGCTGAAAGAGTTGGTGTAACCAACTTCTCACGTCAACGTCTGCAATGAAATCTTTTTTATCTGTCAGCAAGACGACTTGTTGGCAACAATTAGGTGAAGATAGCAACATGAAATCTAATATCAAAAGTCAAATTTCTAGTTGTTTACTTCAGCGTGAATTGTTGCGTCTTAATCTGATATAATTACGAAGACGTAAAACTGCCCAAGATATTACAGGTGCAGGAAACCTGAGGGCTGCAGGGTTTAGTTAATTACAGCCGGCATTCCTCGTTTATTTGCAGCGTCACCCAATCTCATTTTGATTTAACGGGAGTCTGGATATAACGTGGGCTGCGAGCAGAAGGAAAAGCATTATTCATTTAAAGCACAATAAGATTTAAACACAATGTTTTTGTTAAATCTGATATAGTTGTGTCATGATTGGTTGTTCTTTGCATTTTACAGTATTTGGAAAATACAATATAGTGATATATACAGTATATGGAGTCACCAAATGGCAGACGGCGGTCTGGATCAGGACCTAAATTAAGTCTTATTTGAACCAAGACTGGTCGTTAAGTCACAGTGGAATCATTTAAAATGAATAAATAATGAAATACTTGCACATATTTTTCTGTACTCACGATAATTTATTTTAGGCTGTGCAGCTTTTCTGGTATTTACGGTAATTCCCATGTCTGGTTTGTGGTTTCTCTCCGTTTCTCTCTGCCCACAGAGAGGAACAGGCCTTAAATGTTAAAAATCTAAATTTATATTTATTCTGGACCTTTACATGTTTGCCCATTTCGTTGAGCAAACATGGGTGAGTTTGAACTGCAGACCACTGGCATATGTGAATGCAGAGAGCATTTCAGTTCTTTAATACAAGCAGAAAAGCCAGAGAATAAAATACAAGTGGAGTTCACACTCGGAGTGATAATCAGCTCTCCTCACACAGCAGGACTCTGAGGTTCATGCAGCACAGGAACAACTCTGTTCACTCTGAAATAAAAAGAAAAAACACAGAGGAGAGCTAAACCTTTCATCTCACTCCTGGACTACTTCAGCCCACTCCTGCTTCAGATTTGCAGGATCAAATTAGGCGTTCTGACGTATGTGGCTGTTTGAACAGGTTCATCACGAAATTAATGCATGCAACATCAATATCCCTAAAGGATTGCAATGAATCACAGCTCAAACTGCATGCCTGTGATATAATTAGCAATCAGATGGGGACCCCCTGCGGCCCTAAATGTCCACAGTGGATTTAGACGATAGGAGGTCGAGCTGCTGAAGGAAACGGTGATCGCAGTAATCACAGATGATATTGCAACTGCATGGTTTCCTAATACCGCCAAGACCTAATTTTAGAGTATTTAATAAGCAGAATGTGTTACTTTCAGCTCTAGTTCTTCAGCCCAGCAAACAAGTTAAAGAACTTGTCCTTTTTGATTTAAATTTAATTTAAACTGAACTTTTTTTACCTTCAAGCTGTTCGACATTCATTTCAGGAAATTATATCCTGTAATCAAGCTTTAGGAGACTATCAGAAATCAAACCTAAAAAATGACTCTGTGCAAAAGTCTAACGAGGCTCATAGGTGCAGACCCTCAGGATGCTACATTAAATAAAGATTTAATTGAAGGAATGCATATCACCCGCAGAGTTTAAAGCTATGATCATCATCAGTTCAGAAAAGACAGAAGTATTGTTGTTTCAGACAAACTTTAAAAATAACATCATGTTCAGTCTTCCTTGATCCACTTTCTCAGCTACTATCACACCAAATTTTACCTCAACATCTGTAAAATTGACAGAGTTGTAGCCGGATTTGTGCTGTGCACGGTTGATTAGCTGTGGCAGCCATCTTGAATGGGGTTGACTCCAAAGGTAATGAGCTCAAGATGTACATCCAATGGGTTTTTTTTTGCTAACAAACACACACGGTTACTTCCAACAGGTAACGCCAAAGTTTTTATCAAATAATTTGCTCAGTCAGATGAGAATTACGTGTTGGGGGTGACTCTCAGCTACTACCACACTGAATTTTAGCCCAATTTATGTCATTTTGATGGCCTCTTTTGTGTTTGTAAAGGTTGATTAGCTGTGGCAGCCATTTTGAACAGCTTTCACTGCAAAATTTAATCACTTATAGACATACATCCAATGATTACTTTCTAAAGGTTTCATTAAAATCCGTCTAGTGTTTGTGAGATATTTTGCTAACAGACAGAAGCATGAACACACACACAGGCAAATAATATTCTGTTTCATCTTGGTTCTTATGTTTATGTATGTTACGCTTTATGTGTCAGTGTTTTTATATTTTTGCATTTATATAAATGATTAGTTTGCATGTAAGAAATAAAATGTCTGTAAAAACTACTACTGCAATATTAGGCTCAAAATAACCAACAGATACACCTGTACAACACTGAACATATGTATTAAATTTGACAAAAATAGGTTAGAAATGAGATATATCTGCGTGAGCACAGATATATTAAATCAGTACTGGTTTTAAAAGAGGCTTTAGAACAATTAGCGTCAGTTAAAAACAGGATTTCCTCACTTTCAGGGCTGCACCTTATTTGAATGCTCCAGTCTTTGCAAGTCAAATTCTCTAAAAGTTTGTGCAGCCCGTGTGGCGACTGCTTCTCACAAAACGTCTGAGAAACGCACGGCGAAAGTGGAAAAAAAGACATTTTACGTTCACCAGCCCTCTCAGGTTCTCGGCCCCCAGCGGGACGCTCAAATGAGAACCTTTTCTAACACCGAGAAAACAAACATAAGGCATTGCATACTCAGCTCCCCCGAACGCGTAAAGCAGCATATTCTTTGCACCAAATAATGTGTGAGATGTGTGAGCGACGGGTGAGTAATGTGTGAAAAAGGCAAGGAGAAAACACTTTGTGTACTTACAGTGTTCTTCTGGCAAATCATGTCCTGAAAGACGAGCAAAGAAAAAAAAAAAAAAGATATTTAGAGACTGGACAGGAACATCTCTCCCAAAGGCAATTTAGTGTTAAAACACAGAGGCAGAAAAAAACAAACTTAATCAAGTTATTTTCACATAAATTCAATGTCTCCAGACAATAATGTTTGTGCCAGGAAACATTTTAATATCGGAACAACTAAAAGAGTATGATTAATTGTCCTTTTTGGAAAGATATTTGAAAAAAAGTTTTGTTTAAAAGGACAAAAAAAGCTTAATTAACAAAAAGAATAATGTTTATATGAGCATGTGAAGCATTTGCCCTGACCATGATACACCTGCAGCATGCTTACAATAGTGAGATTTTATTTGTTGGTAAATGATTTTATTTTATAGTTCTCAACGTTTAACAAAAGCTGTGTCCTCCCCAAAGTTAAAAACAGTTTCTGCTCCGTAAACAAGCTGTTGATTCCTCAGAGTTTAAAGTTTAAAAAATTGTCACATAAACAGTTTTTACAACTTGCTGTATTTGTTGCTCCATCAACTCTGGAATATAATGACTTTGGTCTCTCATTGGTTCTTACTTCTTTCCTAAACTGCAAGCTTTTCCCTCCGATTACATATGCGGTCGTTTGAACATGTTTAAGATAAGTAAAATTCTCAAACCCAGATTGAGGCGGTAAATATGCTAAAGCCAGTGGTTCCCAAATGTTTCAATTTCCGGCCAACAAAATAATTGACCCCAAACTTTTGCTGGTTAAATATGCAAACACTAAACATTAATAAGCCAATTAAACAAGCGAGTCCACTTTTTTTACCTCTTGTAACAATTAAGGGGAAAACAAGAATATTAAAATTAATCAGAAGACCCTTTATTTGTTGTTCCTCGACCCACAGAGGGGTCCCGACGCCAGCTTTGGGAACCACTGTGCTGAGCTACGAAAAGGAAAAACACAACTAAATCTCATCAACATCACACAGCAGTCTTATTAATATCTAATAGTTGGATTAATTTGCAACTAAAACCATTAAAATCCTCTGAAGATGCTGTGATGAGATCTGCTTCTGACTCAGTAAAAAAAGTTTCAGTCGAGTTAGTTTAGTTGCAGAAGCAGAACAGGAGGAATCCAAAACATGCATCCACAGGAGGTTCATGGTAAAACTGTAAACTGTTAGCAAATAAATGACCTGCGTGGACACACACACACACCGTTTAATCCTTCAGGGAAAAAGCTTCTCTGAAAAGAGGTGTGACCAGATGTTCGCTGAGACAACAGAACCCTTAAGATTTGTTTAAAGAGCTTAAATTATTTAAAGAAAACGTTTGCAGCCTGATATATATATATATATATATATATATATATATATATATATATATATATATNATATATTTTCCCCCCTCAGACAAACTGAGCAGCAGTGAAACCCGTTCAGATAAGAGCCGACCACAGGAAAACTATCAGCAATCAGTTTGCATTAGAGCAGAAAGGAATGTCATCTCGGCCAATTTCATGACATAAAAACCAGATTTAATGGAGCTGAAACAGACGGAGGTTTAATGTTGTGGTAAGACACACCTTTTTCTGAGGAGCTTAGGATTACCGCAGGCTAACAACACAGTGGTGCCTTCTGGTTAACAACTTAGAAAGAAATGTCTGCGTTCCTGAAAGTCGCCTACAGCGGCGGGTTTTTAAGAGCTTCAGATTGTGTGACGTACGCTTTGCCTGCTTTACAGGAACTACAGGGCTCTTACTGGTGTTACATGATAACACGGTAAACACGCAGTTTACAAGAACTCAGTTCAGTCATTTTACAAATTATTATTCTGTCACCTGTAGGGAAACAGAAGTATATTAGAGCTCAGTAAATATCTTGTTTATAAAAAGTTGGTTAAGGCTTCACTGTGGGTCAAAAAAACGTCACGGAGGGGCCTGAGATGATCTCCGGGAATCAAGTTAAACTGAAAAATGATTGTTAGAAACTTATTTCTTGCCATGTTTATTATAGAAAATAGAAACAGTCAAAAATGGTGAGAAATACTTGGTTGGTTTTGTTTGCTGAAGGTGTTTATGTTGTGTCCCTGCTTCATTTAATCATTATTCACGTTTGTGTTATTACACCAGTGATAGTCGGGGCCAATTATCTAATTTATAGCTCAGGAGTTAAACGGTGCATAAAACCAGAGATCAGTGGTCTTAATTATTCTTCTTTAAAGATACTGAAATATATCATGCAACATAAAGGGACAAATCTACACAACTTTGCACCAAAATGTAGGAAAAAAATGTGTTTTGTTGTTTAAATTACACTTTGAGATGGCCTTTGTTGCAATTTGGCACCATAAAAATAAACTAAATTAAATTGAAATACATTTTAAATAGTAATTATAAAAGTTTCCTTCAGATCTATAAAACTGGCTGAGTTACAAACAGTTTTGGTCAATTAGCTGTGGCAGACATCTTAAATCAGACGGACATCTAATATTTAATTTCTGTGAATTTTAAAATGCATCCTGTGGTTCATGAGATATTTTGCTAACAGAAACACAGACAGCTGCATTAAAAATGCCTTTCATGCCACATCTATCCAAGCCTCATGGAAATCTGAAACACGTTCAGTAAATTTAAACAAATCGTCCCAGTAAAAAAGATATGACCTAAAAACAATGTAAACAAAAATAAAATATGTAAAAAAGGGGAAAAGGTAATCGTGGACTGGGCACTCTGCCTGGAAAAGCCGCTGGGAGACACTAAAGTGCTGAAGGCAACAAATAAATACAGATAAAAAGAGTTATTTTTAAATGCTCACTTGTTCCAAATGTTCTTAAAGAACTGTTCTGCCTGATTGAACTCTGATCGAGTTTATTTTAATCAAACTGACTTCCTTTCACAAAATGTTACATCACATTATTGGTGCTTTCAGGAGTCGTTGGTTCCAAATTACATCTCCGCCCGACGCTCCTAACGACAGTTTTTAATCACTGGTGAGTGAAGAGCGGTGATTGTTCGGGCCGTGTGATGAAGTGACGTGGTCAGGAGCTGCCCTGCTGCTTTTACCTGCAGAGACTGGAGGGATTCGGAGTTAGTGTCGCAGTACAGGATGATGTTGTTGGCCATGCTGAAGCTTTCCCTGACTCCCAGGTGGTAGAAGAGCGAAGGCTGGCGGAAAGCGTCCGTCATCTCCACCACAGCGATGTCTGACGATGAAACACAGGGACAGGTTTTCATGTTAGGAGTCAGCTCAGTAGCAGTTCCTGTTACGTTTTAGCATCTAAAAATCGACAGCGTTGTGCACTGAAACGTTTTTGCAGCCTGTGAGATGTTGCTTCCCACCAGGTTTTAAAACTTGGCTGCAGGATTTAAAGCTTTAGCACGTTTTTTGTGTCCACATCTTCCTAAACAAAGCCACTCTGACCACGTTGATGCTCATAGTCATATAATTTTGGGGTTTAAATTATAGGTCTGTAATTGTACACTTCGTCTAACATGATTTTTTTCAAAAGAGAAGACATACAAGGGATTTCTCAGGAATTTGATGCCAATTTTGTTGAGGTAGCATCTCACCGGGCTCCACCTGTTGGAGACTCAAATTTCACTCGATATTGAGAGAAAATGCATAAATTTTTCTTTGCAGTCTCACTAAACTCTGAGTGTTTGCAACCAGGCGACCAGCAAGCCTTGTGGTCGTGTTTGCAACAGTCAGTTTTTACAACTCATGGTTTATTTTCATGTGCACGGCTCATTACTTCACTGCCCACCTCCCCCCTGCATCGTATTCACCTCAGCCCAAGTTGGCAGCCGCCCCCAGGTTTAGGATTTAATCTGCTGGAGTACACTGTTGAAATGAAGATAGGCAGATTTGGACCAGTTATGTAATATTTTATAATCTGCGTGATTTTTAGACCCAGACATGTTTGTAAAATCAGAGGGGAGCTCCAGTGCAGGTGTCAGGAAACAGCTCCTGAGAAAGGCTGGAGATGCCTGCATTGACTGACTTTTGTTTTTTTTAAACATGTTCAAAAGTTAAGTCAGACAGACTCTGAGTCTCCCCGATGCTAGTGAACTCCCTCTAGTTCTTTTCCTTGTAACCTTCTTTGTTGCACCTTTTAAATAGTAGAATTAGCATCTTGCATGCATCGTTTGGGGCTGCTGATCCATGCAGATGGGTACAAAATTTTAATTCCAGAGACTTTGCAGCTGATCTTACAGTAAACCAAACAGAGGACCATGAGTTACCCTCTATTTCAACCACAAAAGCAATACTGACAGCAGCAACTGAAGTTCAGGCAATATAGGCTTGTATTGGTGTTTCACTTCACTGTAAAAAGGTTCAGCTGGCTGAGGTTAAGGACCTTTATTTGCAGAGAGTTTGGTTTTAGGAACCACACAACAGAAGCCAAGTGAAACAATATTTATATCATGAAACTTGCAAAGGTAAACTCCACAAATTCTGTCCTGCCGATTGGTTCTACTCTCCATTTTGCCGGAGTAAAGTTCTGCTTTTCCACCAGTAAAGAAGAATAAGTGGTCATTCAGCCTTTCAACTGAAGTATTAAAGATCATCTAAACGGTTAGTTGAAATCTAATCCTTAATCCCCAGAAGATAAAAGAGCTCTTACCTTCCCTGCAAGAATTAAAAACGTTGGTGGACAAAGTGGCGAGGCTAAGGATGTGAACTGGTTCCTCTAACCGCCGCTCTCTACTTTCAACAGTCATTTATGTTTCCCCCCTAAAATAACAATCCATGCTTTCCCACTGTCTTCAGATCAGTTTTCCTTCTTAGATTTCCCTCATTCCTGCTGTTTCAGAGCAAAAAAAACATGTCTTGCTCTCCCTTAGCTTTATGTTTCAGTGTTTTTTTTACTTTTTGAAATGTTTCCCCTGGCATTTTGAAACCAACAGAAACAATTTGCCATCAGATTTACATTTCTAAAGTAAAAAAAATGACCTGATCATATTAATCAACCCATCTTTAAAACAAATTTAATGACAATTAAACCCACAGAGGCATATGTCAGTAAGTAATGGTTATTTACTTGTAATTTGAACAAATATAAAGGATGGACGGACTCATCTTTTTGAATCTGTCAGCGAAAATAAAGACACTTAATAATAGCTTGACTCAATCATAGGATCAGGATCAACAGGTCAAGAGGAGTAAATGTGTCAAGTGTCTCTCAACCCAGCAGGTTTCCGGTGATGGAGTAGAGAGTTTATGGTCCGAAACAAAACATCCACTGCAAACCAAACAATCTGAAATTGTGTTGATATGAGGTATTACTCATCTTTCAGAACAAGGGGGATTGTGATCTTGAGTTTTAGCCATAAAAAAAATGGTGAACAGTGTTTCTCAGACTGCTTGGAGCCGCTGATAACAAAAACAAATCAGCACAAAGGCTGCGCTCCTGAAATAACAGAAGAGCTCAGAGAGTCACAGAGATAAAACCCCACCCTGGTTTTTCATCGGTTTCCAAGCACCTACCTCATTCTGTCAACAAACACATGCCTCGGAGCTTTGAGAGTCGATATTTTCTGACTCCACTGAGCAACTATGGGTCATTTTAAGGTTCTTTAAAGTTGGATATTACTGCGTGGAGATAAATACATTCAGGCAGGTTTTTCAGGTCGTGATTGCTTGATTCGCTTCCTCTTATCGAAGGTGGCTAAAACCAAGACTTGTTAATCTTGAGACGCCAAAACCAAAGTCGAATGTTCATGTCAGGGGTTAGGGGTGTCCCAGTTTGTTTGTGATGTTGGCACAGGACAAAGGGGTTGGACAATACGTCCCTTCAAATCATGACTTTTATTTAGACGTGTTACTTTTGGTGTTAATGTTGATCTTTCTTAACAAGAGGAAAAAACAATGTTGATCCTGAAGCTTATTTTAAGCGATAGCTAACTAGTTACACCTCATATAGGGAGATATTGACATTGAATCTGTTTATGTAAATACAATCCACATAAATAAAGATGGTATTTACATAAATAGACGACAGGTAAAAGAATATGACAGGTAGGAGCTGTGGGGTTGTATGAGGACATCTGGAGAGGCAGAGACGTATGTTAGACTGGTACAGGACATGTATGAGGACAGCAGGACATGTATGAGGACAGCAGGACCTGCATGAAGACAGCAGGACATGCATGAGGACAGCAGGACATGCATGAGGACAGCAGGACCTGCATGAGGACAGCAGGACATGCATGAGGACAGCAGGACATGCATGAGGACAGCAGGACATGTATGAGGACAGCAGGACATGTATGAGGACAGCAGGA